>NC_133475.1:326689-352840 GCF_025370935.1 Choristoneura fumiferana | reverse complement strand
CGTCTCTCAAACCACCTAGCATTATAGGTATAACATTTGTATTGAATGAGTCAATAACCCAATACTATTAATAAACTATTATTACTATGTATTAAACCCATTATTATTGACCGTCACGTTAAAACCTTAAAAAGCTGGCCCTATATTACCTTATATTATTTGATACAAGATTGAGAGGAACGGTACGATACGAACTTCGATTTACGAAATTCGTAGTAGCCCCCCGGAATCCCGACTGATCCCGTGAGAAGCGGGATTGCGGGATTACAACCGTGCCAGGGACAGTAGGGCGATAATAATGCACTGAGAGAGAAAGTACTTATTTTATACTTTTTTAAGTGCTTTTAGATTTTTCTTTTTCAAATTTTTATGTAACTAGCGATTGACCTATACCTATATCTCGCTAAACTTTATGGTAGGTGCAAACGAGGCCGAAGATAATTTAACCCTGAAGCTCACTGGTTCATTAGCAGCCAATTCACTCTGATATTGGATAAATTCATAATAAACCTCCTCCTCTAAAGGTTAAATCAGTTCGGAATGTTTGAGCAGAGAGACAAAGAGAGAAAGTAAGTTAGACTGTAGTTGGGTTAGTTTTTATTTTTTTTGTACCTAGTGGTTGTTAAATGCACACATTAATCGATGTTCAAAATGTGCCGCGACAAAGACGTGACTGTAATATAATATTTCGAACCAAAAATTCTGGATAGAGAACTTCACAATAATAATAATAATAATAAACCTGTTTATCACCTGAATTCAATTTTTAGAAAAAATATAGCTCCATCGATACTATCGATGATTCCGCCAATGTCGAGGTTGAAAAAGACACTATCGGTTGGCCGTTGTACGGTAGCTTCGGTATCACCTGTAGGTAACACACAATAAATACTTTGACTTTGACAGTGGTGGACTGTCAAACTAACTCAACCCTCTGCATAAATATTCCAGAATAATTTCAGGGACGTTGTAAGTATAAACAAACTCGCTCTATCATCTCTCAACAAATAATAATTCAAGTATCAAAACCGTCCAGAGTCCCGCAATAAATCCCAGCGCACGTTAAAAAGTGTAAAGTTGTCGCGCGTTAATGTGGCGAGCGGGGGGTGAAAGGGGGGAGGTGTTAGATTAAAAACGATTGTGTGCCCGTAAACAGTGACGGCCAGCACCTATGTCCCGTGTCAAATTGCGGACCGGGAGCCAGTGGCAGTTTATGTGGATGATTTTATTGGTAAAATTGTTTCGATTGAGGACCATGAACTGGAACACGTACAATATTTTATGTTAGTTAGGGCTTTTGGAAAAAGTGTAAAGTATGTTGTAAGTCGCTAGCCCTAACCAATAACCTATATAACCATTGTGTTGGATTTGTTAAAAGTTGCCTACTTTTATGCTATTTAAATATCAGTAAGCTAGCTTATTGTAAAATATATTAAGTCTCTTCTTGTGTTTATGTCTAGCTTTTTTTAGTACAGTCCAAGTATTTGATTCCTCCTATGTAAATTCAGCCGCTTTTTAAATAGTCGTAAGCCTCTCATCATCCCAGCCTATTTTTCATCTGTATTTTCTAGTTATAAGTTTACTCGCTTGTGGACGTTTTGGTTTTTACTGTAAATCCACAAGATAATCTTTTTTATAAATAAATAAATAAATTAATAAATTCCTGACCCACCGTAGAAACGCGTTCTCGCAGTAAATATCATAATAAATTCCCTTGTCAAGCAATGCGATGTCACTATGAATTTTCTATGAAAAGGTTCCACGGTGTAAGGTAAGTAATAAATAATTATGTTTAACATTACAACTACTACCAAAAACATAAATATTAAGAAAACCCGGAATTCAAGGAAAATTTATTGAACAATATTTTAGCCGGTTGTTTTTTTTTGCTCTATATTATGTTTTTTTGCTAATTTAGATATTTTAGCTCTACCTATTCAGATCACTGGTGAGCCCTTACGAGAGTAAAGTTCATCTTCGCTTTTCCATGCAGCTCCCGCGCTAATCTCGTCCCGCGGCACCACACGGGCCGAATTAAAAAGTTCGCGCCGAGGCCGAGAGCCGGCCGAGCCGGACGCCGAGCGCCGGATTAAAAACCGGCTCGCCGTAACTTGCGCTGATTGCTTCCCGCCGGCCGGCACAGCCCACGATACACAGACTCCTTAACACTATCTCTATACATATAGTATTTGATTCTGACTGACTTTGAAGCAGAGTGAAAGTAAGAAACGTTTTTAAATAACGCTATTTTCATTGTGAAACTAGCTAAGACATAACTCTTAATGTTTCTTAAAATCACTCATCTCGATTACATTATTATTCTAATGCAAATAGACTTCTGTTTGACCATGACGCGATGGTAAAAGGGGGTGTAGCCTAAAATGAAGAACGCTACACGCTCGCCTATAAGGTAAATGTCCGAGTGGCCGACACGCTAATCCCCAATATAGATGAGACCCTGCTGTCACCTCTATTCCTAATGACATAAGATTACAGATGCCAACTATTAGGACAGTGACGAGCACTCGTACGTTTACCTTAAATTTCCATTCCCCTTTGATTTGATGACAGAGTAGATTCCATTCAAGGGCCACCACAGGCAATCTCCATTCTAAATTATATTAATTATAAAATTAACAAACAGAAAAGAAGACTGATACAGCTGATCCCGCGGTTTGTGGTCGCGAAAGAAAATACGGCGCGTTCATTATGAAACGTGTGGTTGTTGGGATGAAGACAACCTTTTTACGGCGCGCGCAGCTTCGTCAGGCATCTGGGGGATTTATTTACTTAACGTGAGTTAAAGTTACTGCAACGTTAACCAATACGGCTTTAAAATGCCGGATAACACATACACATAGGAAACATTTAAAAGGGTTGACTCTTTCCCTAACAAAATCACCATCCTTTAGGAGTCGGCAAAGTGTTCAAAACATGTATCAATCAGAATTCAACATTTACCAATTAGATACGACAGAGATACGGCCCTAGGACAAAGAGGCATCCAAGTGGACGTGTGCATGGGCGAGAGGCATAGGGCACCTGTTAGGAAACGAAACCTAAAAAGACGATTTTGTAAGTTTTTCGCAATAAAACTAAAAAAAAAACTATTTTTTTTTATTTTTAACAAGGCAACAAACAGTCACATAGTTAAACATTGCATTTAAGACATGATAATTATAGACCTACTTGCAAGTACAAGTTGAATTTTACCCAATTTTAGTGGTTAATCAATCAAATCGGCGCACATCCACCTATATAATAAATTAGGTCTATTGGATAACTCCTAAGTAAGCTCCTAAGTAAAGGTATAAATCCTAATGGTCAGATTGGCTTGAAATATAATAAATGAATGTTGTTTAATTGCCAATTTTTAACAATAAATCATTCCATGTTTACTAACTCTTTCGATAATCCCGCTTACCTACCTTTTCCAGTTCACGTACGTATCGATGTTCACATCAGATTCGCGGAGATTGCGTTTGACTCATCACGTCGCGATGAAGGATTGCGGCGCGTGCGCCATTGTTGCGGCTGATTGATCGCCTCCTAATGACTCCTGTGCCACTTACAAAGAAGAGTTCATGAATACATTTGATTGGTATTCCATCACGCACCGCTGGAGTGCTGAATGCCGATAGGTATCGCGACTCAAGAAAGAACATCTTTCTTATCTGCCATAAATACCGACCAATCTTAGAATAAGTTGCATCTGCGACCATTAATTTACTTAACCGGTGATTTAATGACTGGTTTCACTCTTAGGAAAAAATTCAGCAGTGAATAAACTGTTAAAATTGAACTCATCGGAATTTATTACCACGGTTAAATCCATGACGTCTTTTCTTACTGTCTTTCTTTTTTAACAGACTTTCGTTGTTTTTCTTCATTTCCGTTAACTTTAAAAGATTGCTCAGTTCATTGCTAGAAACTACCTGGTAGTTAGCAAGGTAACATACTATTTAGATCTTAGACCTCGTGGTTGGCAACGCATCTGCAATACCCCTGGTGTTGCAGATGTTTATGGGCGGTGATGATCTCGTACCATCAGGAGACCCACTTGCTCGTTTGTCATCCAGTCGAATAAAAAAAAAGATAATTTTTAACACTGGTCATTTTTCTGTCAGTCTGATTTTCTTCTAAAAACAGTGAAGCTTAACTGAAAAGCACGAATTGCGAGTGTAGAGTTTCAGTTAGAAATCAATTAGAGTTAGCAAAACGAACATAGACTTAGCAAAACATATAATATTCTTTTAACATCTTGTATATGTAGCTTCTCTGATATTTATACCTACTATCTCAACCCCACTCTGAACTCTATGGTACAAATTTAAACTTTAATTTAGTTTTAATCAAAACTGGTGTATTTCAATAATACGGATACTTAATTGATTCGGTATTGCAAAGGTCCGTATCATTAAAATAGAACCTTTTACCTTATTATTTTGCAATCAGCGTCAAAACCAACCAACCGAGCTACTTTTAAAACAATTTACTAGTGAATAAAGTTGTAATTTAGTCATTACATGGCAAGGTTGCAGACGGCGGTTTAAATTACTGTCCACTTACATATGGATGAGGAAACTTTGATTGGGCGGAGATTAAAGCGCTGATGGTATACCTTCTCGCTTCTATGGGCGACAAGGTTATTCATTAAAATAAGTGGATATCATGATAACTATAGAATCTGATCACACCAAAATACATTGCGGTATTTGTTTGATTAACTGAATTCATTATTTTATGATTTAAATTCGGGTTTTGTTCCGCGTACCTTGATGTTAGAGAGTTCCAGTAGCTACTGGGCAACTTGTTAGGAGGGGGGTAGATCGGTTACGTCCATTTATTTTTCTGCCTGACAGTCATACCAGCATACCCGCAACTCTTCAGTTGTCTCGTGATCATGGCGGATGTAACTGTGCCAAAATATCGAGCTTCTCTAAATATTTATAACATTAAATTGAACCGACTACAAAAAAACCACGAAAATATTTTTCTACCAGTCTGAAGTCGGTGCCTCAGCAAGAGCCAGCAGGAGTGGACCTATAGTCGTCTACCTCACCTACATACTATACGAGTATATTGGGCTTCAGTCACGTCACCGTCACTACATCGGAAAAAGCAATTTTTCGTAAAAGGTGACGAGCAGTTGACATTAAACTATTGTATCTTAGATCTTTTACACTAAAAAGCGTGAAAAAAAAATTATAACATAAAATTGAACCGACTCCAAAAAAAACCATGAAAATAATTTTCTACCAGTCTGAAGTCGGTGCCTCAGCACGAGCCAGCAGGAGTGATTGAAGCCCAATATACTCGTATCGTATATGTAGGGTGCTGAGGCACCGACTTCAGACTGGTAGAAAATTATTTTCATGGTTTTTTTTTGTTATATTTTTTTTTATTGAATTCGTGTTATGTTATTTGTTGCCGCGTGACCCAAAGTAGCACGAGTAAGTAATAAAAATGTATTGTGGTGTGCCCGTACAACCTTTTCATTGTTTTTTTTTTCATCCTCAATATAGATCACTAATTCTACGTCAATGAATTTTCTCATCTAGCCAAATTAAAGCACCGCACACTTTCACCAAGTTTCTTAGCTTCATTTGTAACAGTTTGTATGAGCGTCAACCTCGAGTTACTTGACTAGAACTTAAATCTGGAGCAGCCTGGTGAGGGTGCAATTAGTCAAATTGCGAGGTGGAATGTTTGGACAGGCTCTTTGATTCGCAACTCAGGTCAAGCTAATTTACGCGGATCGCAGTTGAATCAACTGGACGGATCGCCCTTTGGGAAGTTACTTCGGAATTAGATTACGTCTTAGATTAAGAAAGATCGAGGTTGAGGTGCGCAACGACGAAGTTTCGATTCACGATTTGTAAGGAAATTAAACTGCCTGAATCAACGAAATGTTTTATTACACGAGGTAGGTGTAGAATATGGCTTGATTTTTTTTTATTCCAAAGTCATACTTAGAGTACCTACCTACATATTTTTTCCATAAGATTTATAATTGCGGCTTCGGTTATTGATAGGAGACACTTTGATATATGTACAATAACAAACGCAGTGTGGTTTAAATACTCTACACTGTGTAAATTACAATGTGCTTCATTAAAAAGAGTACAGTCGAACAAATTAAATCATGACCTTGATGATAGGGTGACCTTTTGATAATAAATTTCACTATGAAAAAATACTGACCCCGATCTCAGCTGATGATAAGTGAAGATGAGGCTAAAGCTATGTTTTACTGGCTCAATAACAGCCGATTCACTTAAGCTTTAAACTGGCTCAAGTTGTATGAATTTTTCTGTAAAAAACAGACATGGGAGCAAATTTCATTCCTTTATAAGTAAGTAAATGCATATTTATAAATGTTGACAAAGTTGAAAGTATCTATTTGTCACTATTATAGTGAATACTAGGTGTGATTTCTTCAGACGTGCTTCAGACTCATAAATTAAATATAATAAACAAACAAACACTTCCCGAATCATCAAGACCCCGTCCTGTTTTGCACTTGTATTTCAGAAGCATCATAAGCACTCGGATCCAGGAAAATACCCGCCTCGGCAGTCAATAAAAAAAGAAAACTAATAAATTGGGCCTCACCTTCCCCAACCCGTTATGGGTTTACAGCCGCGATTATGGCTTGTTTGTTGCCTTTGTTGGTGCTGATTTATAAAAGTGCTTGTTGCGGAGGTGCGAGGTGTTGTTTTGATGATATGTCTCTTCTACATGTTGGGCCGACGCCGGCAAACCTACGGGGGCGTATTTAAGTCAAAGCGAACTTTCGATAACAACTCGAAATATAATTTGTTAATTACTTAAATAACTGAAAACCATAAAACACCAATAATATTTTTCATTTTAAATGGCTTGAGTGTATATCTTTTCGAATACCTTCATTATTTCAAAAAATATTTGTGTGATTTGCTTAGTCAGTAATTTTACTTTATTTCTAACTCTACACTCGTAATTTTTAACCGTCAGTTTCGCATTGCCGCTTTTAGAAGAAAATCAAAACGGCCAGTATTAAATTATCGGCGTATTGCTTTCGTAAAATTTAGACGGGGCATATAAAGAAGTGATTTAAAAACACAGACCCAATCTGATTTAAAACATAGTGTAATTGATTTTACTCTCGATTCTGAGCAAACTACTTTCTAGTTATCCATTATTTTCATTAATACTTACCTAGTAGATACTTAGACAAAATATAAAGAAAGACGTTTGACCGGAGTGCCTTTATGAACGGCATTGGACACTGGCAAAATTTTAACTAAAGCTTTATTTTCAATTAAACTTAAAAGCGCATCTGTTCACAGATACATAGGTACCTATAACGAAATTGGGCGAGTAAATTACCAATTCGCAAGGCATGAAAATATCGAAGTAAGTGTATTTAAATCGAGGGAGAGCAAACATTTGAGCGGCGTAATAAAATCATGCCGGATACCTGCGAGGGGAGACGAACTCGCGGGCGGTAGCGTAGAAGCTGCTATAAGACACTTGGAAAATATGTAAAAAGCGCCAACACCAACAGTGCAAGCAATATTGTATAAAAAGACCGTTCGACCTGGGACGTAGTGGCCAAAAATCTACCAACGTTCCTTCGTTAAACTACGATGATACGAGTAGTTCGTCCAGAGAGCTTTTTTGCCCTTTTACGGGTAGGCATCCGTTGTGTCAATTTCTTAATTATAGAAATGGAGTAAGAAAAACTAGAATCTTGAAAGCTAGCTTAAATTTAATAACTTTTCCAGTACTTAGGTGTTTTCGTTCATTCAATCAAAACAAACCACATCCACCCACTGCTGGGTAAAGGCCTCTTCATTTCGTGGTTTGATTAGTTTGACTAAACTTCCCTGTAAAGTTTTTCAATATTTTTATGGTTTTGATAAAATTTTCAGTACATTTAAAATCAAGGTCAAAATATCTTTATTCAATTTAGGCTGTAAAAAGCTCTTATGAATGTCAAAAAAAGACTACCACCGACCGGTTTTACTACAGGTCCATCTATCGGTAATCCTACCACATTGCGCGATGTTCCAAGTTATGAATTAAAAATTCAAATCAAAAACTTTTATATAGATGCACTTACGGTTAACATTTTATCACGCTGACAGTCGGGTCTCTTTTTTTACAGTGAGACAGTCAGCAAAATACCAAAATATCAATTTTCCAGATCAAGCACCATGATTATTATCTACAGGCGGGAGCCTGTTTCATCGTAATCTTATTAAGTCGTCTATATAACACACAAAACGAAAATAATCCATTTATTCCCAAGTTGGCAGCATTTGATGGGGTATTGAAGAGTTCTGCAGGTTTGAATAGAGCTCCGTGTATTTATTGCGCGGCAAATCAAATGAGATGGAGCTGCCGTCGAGGCGCAAGTATACCCCGTCTGGAGGTATATTCCACGTCCACAAAAGCTTGCCGCCAGCGCCACGTCTCGTCTGAGCGAAGCCCACGTGCAAACAAAATATCTCAGCAGCATTGTTGATTGCGCTCAACCTGCCCTAATCAAATTTATGTTTGCTCCCCCTGCCTCCCCGAGAAGCAGAATTACTCCATTTGCACTTCAATCCAGGTTCTTGCCTGCCGGCCATTTTTGCCTTCACAAAACTTCCTGCCGTTTGATTGAGATATCCCGCGACTCGATTAACTCGTGCCTCCGTGTAAATATGCGGAGGATTGTTGATACTTCCTTGTTTGTAGTGTAAGTAGGTACGGAGATGGATTTCAGGAGATAAGTAGGTCCTTATTTTTGAATTAAATAAATTCATGTCATATGTTCGCCTAATGTTTGTGCCATGAGTTTGTGTCGCGAGTGCCAAAATTCTTATTGTTACGCATGTTAGTTTCAACGACTATGTCTATGATTTCGAATGTACAACATTTAGAAAAATGTAAATTTAGTAATTTTTGCTCTTAATTGTGTAAATGTTTTTTTAGTTTTCGGTTACAGACGTCTTCCATAAGAGTACACAATCATATTAAAGAGTATAGTAAGTATCTACTTTACTAAGCAGTTAATATGGAACAGTGGATAGGTACTACATTTTTAGAAATGACTACACAGCGCACAGTGCCACTGACCCGAGGTAGTATTGCCTAACGATTCCGACGCTCGCAATCGCAATCAAATGACAGATTTCTCATACAAAAACTGTCATTTGATTGCGATCGCGAGCGTCAGGAACATTAGGCAATACGGCCTCGGGTAACTGTATCGCTTTTGTTACCTGTGTTGCTGTGTTTTGTTTTTGTGCTGCTTTGTTTTGTTCTGTTTTGATTGTGTTTTTTTTTGTTGATTTTGTAATTTAGTCTTTTTTATGCTGTCCTTGCCAGGAATTGCCGGTTTTCTGCACCCTTTCCTTTATAAGTCATGAAATCTTGCAATATATCAAGAGTCGCCCCGCGCGAAGCCAAGGTCATTGTTTTTAATTGGCTAAGTGGTCTCAATTACAGTGAAACTGAGAGCCTGCTCAGGGTTGTTGCCTAGGTGGCTGCTGTAAATCCCACATGTTTTTTTTATTCGACTGGATGGCAAGCGAGCAAGTGGGTCTCCTGGTGGTAAGAGATCACCACCGCCCATAAACATCTTCAACACCAGGGGTATTGCAGATGCGTTGCCAACCTAGAGGCCTAAGATGGGATACCTCAAGTGCCAGTAACCTATCCTCACTTTTACTTTTACGTACACACGTGAGAACACACACACACACACACACACACACAAACACACACACACACACACACACACACACACACACACACACACACACACACACACACACACACACACACACGCACGCCCAGACGCCCACACATGCAGTTGCATACACACTTACTGTTTCAGTTTAATCAACTCTCCCCTCCCCCTGTTTTGTCACTATACCTACTAAGTTTCTTTCTCTTTTTTCGTTTTTGGCATTTTTTGTAATTACCCAAGTTTATTTAATTTAAGTTTTAGCATAATTAATTAAGTTGCTAAGTTTAATTTATTAAGTTAAGTGTTTTGTACCCGAACCCGGTCGCCACGTGACAGGCTTTGCCTAGTGTGGGACCATTGGCAAGCAATTTGTAGAGCGATACTTTTTCAATAAACTATTTTTAACTGCTTTGTAGCACGCCTCAATCTATACCTACATATACTATGGCGACTTTAGTTAATGATTTGGTCACAGAATTAATTTACCTAACTTAACAACTTTAACATTGTATTTAGGACAGAGCAGTTCGCATGGTCGAACATCCATTGCCACCCACTGTTATTGAAATTTTCACAACCCAAAAGTTTTTTTAAGTTAGGTAGCGAGCAAAATACGTCCTGGTAGTAGGGTCAATGAGCAACACTACCTACCTTAAAACGCCAGTAACACCAGAGGATGTCCGGTGTATTGCCAGTCTAGAGGGCTACCACGCACGTGTGCCAGTAATTTCACAAGCTACCTTACTCTCAATGCCGGAACACTTCATCGCTATCATTCGGTTACTGCTTGGTGGTAATCAGCACGGACCTTGAAAAGATCCAACCACCCTCAAAAGCAAATGGAACATGTTGGAACTTGAATCGAAACAAATTGCATCTTGCGCGACAATGCTCCCCCACCTGTGTCGTTACAATTTCAATTACTGGCGTGCTGCTCGAGATAGTCGGTAAATACGGCTCTAGCAAGCACGCGGCAAACAACGATGTTTGCTTTACAATTTGTTTGCTTTGCATCGGGCGATTAGAGGTGCTTCATAGGGCGGCACAGCGGTAGCTACAGATGGTAAAAGCTATAACAATAACATGCGAATTGCGGTGAGTTGTTTTAGTATAATTAAAAATTCAATTCACAATGTCTTACCTATTTCGGTGACATTCTGGGCACTGTTAAATATCATGGGACAGTTAAAGGAAGCCAAGCTTGTGTGGGTGCATATCTAGTCGTATAATTTTTGGAAGTCATAATGTAATGTTGATTTTCCCGTCGAAACCGTATTTTTCAGGGTTTTTCATAATAATCAGGTGAATAACGGGTAAATATTCCTTATATCAAATTGCTGTATACACACCTAGTTCACGTACAATTATAATATATGATTGCCGTTCCATAGTCACGACGATTTACTGTAATTCAGTGCAAATGGAAATTGTCCACTTGAATTGACCATTTTAAATTTGGACTAAAAATGAATATCAACCAAGTGAATTTTGTCAAAATGTAATTGTGCTGAAAAATATTTATAACCAAATTTATTTTTGTTGTAAATTAATTAAACCAAATGGAATATTGTCCATTATAAATTAAGAGCAAAATTAAATAAGCAATAAGTGAATTCTGTCTAAATCAAGTCTTATGTAGGCCCAAAACCAATGATTTCGGGTGGAACAAACGTAAATACAAGTGTCGGTTTTTCTCAGCATATGGACATCAAATTTGACAATTTTACCATAGATAGAACAAAGTTCATTTTCGACGATATTCAGGATGAACAATTTTCCTTGTTGATGTATTTCAAATTGTAATTTTTCTGCTTTGACATATAATTTCGACTTGTCCATTTTCCATTTGCACCAAATGACAGTTAATCGTCACTGATCGTCACGAAGCGATCGGCGCCCTAACAACCAGAAATCAAACATTCGATTACACCACCTACAGCTATAATACATACATTATAGCAATAAAACCAAGTACGTCAACACTGAAACCAGTGATAACATTGCCCACCTCATTACCTACCCGATACCTCTGACATGCGATACGGGGTCGTCGAGGTTGTTAGCGATTGTTTACGCACGTTAATTGCCACAAACGATGCGAGAAACACACTGCAGCTTCATTACATTACGCGGTCACGCGGCTATCGGTTTGTAAATGCTCGATCATTGCCAGCAGTGTATCGCAACGCGTGCGGGCTCTCGCACCGTCTTAATGGCTCTTTAATTGCGTGGTGCGGAGAGCGGCGCCCGCGCGGCGCCGGTAACTGCTTGATAAAGTTTCACCGTTTTGTGAAACAGGCCTAATTTTTAGAACTTTGTAGATGGTAATTTTTTGATGGATTCATTTTAAAGGTACCGTGACACCTCAAAACCTTTGTATTCTCACATGCAGCGCAGATGTGTCGTTTATGCAATATATATTTAAAAAAAACTATTTTTTAAAATTTTTCTTCAGGGTTAAATCGTAAATAAGGAAATTGGACCATAAATTACGTATTTATTTATGTACCAAGAAGTATACTCGTGAACACGGCCACTGTAATGTGGTCGCAACATCTAGGTAAATACGAGTATAAGGTACTCGTGTGATATGTTCTGTTTGTAGTATTTTGACCATGAGCGAAAATCACGAAAATTACATTATAAGTAAAAGAATACAACGAAATGGACAGCCTCCTTTCTGAAGTCGGTTAAAAAATTCAATACTCCCGTACAAGCTACCCGAAAAGCTTTGTAAAGTTATTCCAAAACTATCCCCAGTCGAATGAAACAGTCGCGTGGTGTTTTTGCGAATGTGCTGGCGCGGCGGACAAGGGCCGTACCGTATGCTAAGCGGCGCGCGGCGCGGTGCCGCAAAAACCGCGCGCGGCGCTGCCCGGGCTGCGCGCCACTCTACCTGCACTGTTAAATGTGAAAGTTTGTTCGAGTGGGTGTTGTATGTTCCTGTTCGTGTGTGTATGTTCCTTACCTACTCTTTCACGCTAAATCTTAATTAAATATATGAAAAAACTAGCTTTTGCCCGCGGCTTCGCCCGCGTGGAATTCTGTTATCGCGCGCTGTTCCCTCGGGAACTGTGCACTTTTTCGGGATAAAAAGTAGCCTATGTCACTCTCGGGCGCATAAACTATCTCTGTACCAAAAATCACGTCGATCCGCCGCTCTGTTTCGACGTGAAAGACGGACAAACATACAAACACACAAACACACACTTTCGCATTTATAATATTAGTATATAATATGGATTGTTTGGACCTCTAACACAACAATGCAACAATGTGATTGCATTTTTTTTTTAAATTAGGTATCTCATCATAGAAAACAGTCGAAAGTCGATCAAACAGCAGGTTTGCAGGTGGTAGGACCTTGTGCAAGGTCCGCCCGGATTGCTACCACCATCTTGCTCGCTAATCCTGCCGTGAAGCAGCAGTGCTTGCACATTGTGTTTCGGCGTGGAGAGTAAGACAGCCGGTGAAATTACTGGCACGTGAGGTATCCCATCTTAGGCCTCTAGGCAACGCGTCTGCAATACCCCTGGTGTTGCAGATGTTTATGGGCGGTGGTGATCTCTTACCATCAGGAGACCCATTTGCTCGTTTGCCATCCAGTCAAATTAAAAAAAAAAAAATTTTTTTCGAATTTTGGTATCTCGAAATAGCAAAAATGTACATTTACGTCAGTGTTGTGTTAGAGTTAGAGGTGCGGTGTGGAGATAGCTGGATGTGGATCTCGGTGAGTAGAAACACGCAGGGTAACGTTTAATGCAATAGGTTTAGTTATAGCGATAATAAATACATTAAAAATTTTGACCCTTTTTTAGACAGGAAGAGTCAGGCCCATTGTTTCTTAAGAAATTAACTTCACCTGACCTGTTGAATATTCCTTTAAAGTTAACGGAAGTCGAAAATAACACGCTGCATTGTGCGGTAGAGTAGAGTGCGGCCGGGCCCGGGCGCGGGTCAGCGGCGGGTCAACCCTTGCTCTGCCGAAGACGGCGCCTCCTCTTCCGTGTCCGCTAAGTGCCCAAAAAATTTATGTCGCAAGGTGCCGTGTGGGGTCGCACTTGTTTTTGTTTTCCCTTATTTGGCTTTGTCGTATTCGTAGCATGTAGGCTCGGGTCCAGAGTTTGGTGGAGCCGGCGGAGCGGTGGAAGTGTTAACCTTTTAACGGTTACATTATTATGTACAATGGACGTATAGCTAGGTAAATACATATTATGTGTTCTTTTTCACATGGTTTTGTTACGACTTGTTAGTTTGTAATGGAGTCCATTTTGCGTACTTGAATAAAAAAAAATATATATCGATTGCTACTCTTATTGGGTATCATCAATGCAATGTCTGTTATTGATCTTAAAACTTAAGTAAACTTCGTAATAGCAAAAATTTAAATGTTCCAAAAATTCAAGTTTTCTAAAAACTTATGAGAAACTTGTCTATGCTTAAAACGAAAATCCTCAACGTACGACCACGACCTCTATATCAAGAGTACTAGGTTTAGCGACTTATAAGAGAGTGTATTTGCAACCAAAACGTCGTAAGCGACGGCAATCTAATGGCGCTTAGGGTCGCGTTTCGTTCAACGTTTGTGCAGTGCAGTGAGTTGGACAGACTGGGTGTTAATATCCAAAAATCTAATGCGTAAGTAGTAGAGATACAATGTGCCTTTAACTTCTTGAGTAGTTCAGTTATTTGTTTGCACGCACTTGGAAATACATTTTTACTACATTTTTTTATTGTGGTTAATAAATGGTTGCATAAGTTGATCGAAGTTCGAAGCGAAGAGAATAATAAAAATCTTTTACAGACATTCAGTCAAAGTAACCCAATATCCTGAAATATTCTAGAGGAATATTTATTGATCGGGCTACCAAACCAGTAATGATGTCGTAAAACGCGGTACCTACTGCCTACTTGGATAATGTTACTCGTATAGGTAACCTAATCAACAAAAAGTTGAAAACCTCCGACTTTGTCACTTCAAAGTTCAATATCTCAAAAATGGCTCAACCGATTATGGTAAAACATGTCTAATAACCATTTTTAAAAAACCAGCTTTCAAATAAATAAAAACAAATCAAATAAAAACCCGTTTAAGAGCCACAGACAGACACATAGACAGATAGCGGCCAAACTTATAACACCCCTCTTTTTGCGTCGGGGGTTGAAATGTGTGTTTTACCCGTAAGGGCACCTCCCGTGCCGTGGCAGCGTGGCACGTGGCGCGAGTCCCGTGGCAAGGTGCGACTGGCACTGCCTCGCGGCGGCAGGTGAGGCGTGGCGCGCAGTGCGCAGGGGCGGCACCTGCGCCACGCCCACCCAGGTACAGGTGAGCCACATAAAGACGCTCGCTATGTACCTGCGCCACGCCCACTCAGGTACAGGTGAGTCACATAAAGATGCTCGGCTGTCTGCTACGCCCCTTCAAACCGGTTGTCGGACGTCGAGCTAAGGTAGGGTTTCAAGATAATTTCGTTTTATAGTACCACAATACTGAAACTGGCTTACAATTGACACAATAAACCGTATTTGAATTAATTAAGTACTGAATCCGGTCACCACGTTACAGGCCCAGCCTAGTGTGGGACCAACAGATATTTGTAACCCAGTATGTGTTGTTTCTTGTAATAAACAATTTTTATTTTATTTTTTTATTTAGTATACTCGCAAGTTAGTGTAGTGCATCTTCGCTGGAATAAACGTTATGTTCTAACAGCCGAATTAAAATCCCAGGATGGTATTAAACTTCTACTGGAACTGCCAAAACGCACCTACATAGCATAACATTAATTTACGAAAAAATAGTTTTAGAAAAATATTCTCCAAAATGTTGTCTTCAAACTTGTGTAACTTTGCGGAGCTCCATATTAATTTTGGCATTATACTAGAAGGATTATACCAGTTTTTTCAAAAGTTCAGCTATCTATATTATACTGGTGGCGCGACAAACCAGATTCTTTACTGTATTAAATAATAAGTACGTAACTATAAGATGCTGTTTCACCATCCACTGATTAGTGTTAACTGACGGTTCAATGTGATGCCGTCTCCATCTATTCGAACAAAACAAATAGAGACGGCATCACATTTAACCGTCACTTAACACTAATCAGTGGATGGTGAAACAGCCCCTAAATATAAGGATAAAACCGGAAGAAGTTTATCTGCTCGGGGAGTTCATAAAGTCATTAATTTGCAACAAATGTGACGTTATCTTTTACTAGGGTCAATGGAACAGTAAACCTAATTGATAAGGTTCAGTTTCCATCAAACATCAGCAGTCCAGGTGCTCAAAAATACTTGAACACGCTACACTAATCGACAATACGATGACGCATTGGGTGCGGGGGGGCGTTCCACCCCGAGCAGCAATTTTTGGGGGGGGGCGGCCAAAATTCCATAATAAATACCTAATACTGAATAATCTCAACACAATAATATATTGCACAGATTTGCCGCACCTACAATTCGGACTGATTAGAATGAACACAAAATTTTCCAGTATACTGTGACGAAATCGGGGAATCCCCTTTTATAATGAATGGTACCTACAATAATGACATCTTGTATACTATAGTTTTTTAAAACAAGAGGGCGACAAAATTTTCTTCCGCCCCGAGCGGCTGATACCCACACTGCACCACTGCGATGACGTTCAAATCTTAATGAGCACCTACAAAGCTCCTATGTGTACGAGTATAACGATGACTCCCACAGACACAGAGTGTAGCGTAACTGAAAAACTAAAAAATTTAGCTGTGTGTGTTTGTGTATTTTTTGTCCTACTGTGCCCAATCTAAAAGTTACGAATACAGCGTACCCCAATTAAAAGGTTTAGCGAGGTTGCATACTATTCATATAATTTAATGCTGGCCCCGTTCTTCTGTCAGTTTTGATTTAAAAAAAAAAACGATGAAGCATAATACTTACAAGTAGAGTTAGGCATCAAGTAGACTTGGCAAAACATACGAACATTTTTATAAAAATTAAATTTATTTAAAAATTTATGTAAAAAACTAACTTGAAATTAAAAATAGCTTTTGGTTTGTCTATGCCTATGGTTCTCAGTAGGTATATTATAATTAGGTAACACCTTGAATAATTGCTTGTCAAACTATAAGCAACGAGGCCATTTTTTGCCGACGCAACTAATGTAATCACCGCCATCCCTCACGTTCCAGGAAGGTGAACACTCACCTTAATGCGCTCCATTACGATGATTGCCAATTAGCACGTAACTTAGTTAGCGTTGCGCCGTTGTCGCTGCTGTAGTTAAGTTGTTGTTCTAAGTTGTAGGTTGCTGTGTCCGGTGCAAGAGCGTCTCCACGCTTCTTGCTTTAATTAAGTATAACTGAGCTTGAATTTTTGAACGAATGTTTAAGTAGAGCCGTAAATTAAGGTCGCTTTTAAGCAATAAGACTGCCTGTTGTCTAGCTTCTATTTTTATTTCGTTAATTCGCTGTATTTGTTTGTGGTGCTCCATAAGGCAGTTGTCTCACCGCCAGCGAGGAAACGATTCGCTATCGACTATTTTCTCGCTCAAGAAACGAACAAAAGATATAAGATCCTGTGTGAGTAAAAGAGACACATATAATAATAGTTGATCGCTGGCTGTTCACACTGTCGGCGAGAACTCGCTCTTACATCTTTTGTCGCAGCGACAAGAGCTATAAAACTCGCTGAGCTATAGATACTCGCTCAGCGATGTCAGCTTGGCGGCCGCCCCGCACGAACGAGTCGAGTGGAGCGAGTAATCGCCCGTCGCACTCGAACACTCGCTTACAGCCAGCGACAAAGCTACACCCGCTTCTCGCTGCTCACCCACTCATTTCTAGTTACTCGCTCTACTCGTTTCTCGCACTTCGTCGGCGGTGGGACAAGTGCCTAACTCATTATGTGTAGTTCCTTTTCTTAAGTTTATGCAAGTGATTGATACACTTACAAATAAGTAATGGTACATTTACAAAGCTCTACAGAGCGGCTTAGCTCTGACTTGGTACCTAACACTTAACGTAATTGTTAATTTGCATTTAATAACTGCACCACACCTTTCTAACTTCAATTAAAATGCAAAGTAAAACCGTAATCAAGGAATAAGAGCGGTTTGGCGCCGTAAACACCGGCTAACGCGGCACCTCGCCGTCCCGAGACCATCTGGCCACCTCAGCCCTTCCGCGATATTATACAACAATAAAACACTCATTACTACAAACTCCCGCCAATAAAGGCAAGACGGCGTCCCGAAAAATAATAAAATTAATTAATTAAAAACAAGCCTTCCGTCATCTGCGGGCAACGCCGCGGCCGCGGGCTCTATAAACATTTGCCGATGATACTCCTCTCGATATGATCAGTTGAAAACGAGAAAAGTTTTTCAATTTTCCGTCAATACAAAGCGCCGGTTAGATGACGCGGGATTAGTTTGGGATTTAATTAAATAATCCGGAAATTTTACGTAAAGACTTAGGTTTGGTGATGGATGGGTGGTAGACCGGGGACAGTTGAAACAATTTTCACTTAGCCTGGTGTAATTAGATATCTATTGGATTTACAAAGATGTTACTGGTATTTGTTTAAAGGTAGACTATCAGGCTCCTAATTAAAACACACAATAAGGCTCCAGCTCATATAGGAAACCTAAAATAAGTGCATAAAGAGGGGGCAGAGTGGTTCAATTGACCTAGTACTGAGGACGATTGATCAGTGTTGTAGGACAATTGAAACACTAATATAATATCAAAACAAGGAAATATCTTTATTCAGCCTCTACAGTTACTACTATTAAACGTAATTAGTAGATCGTTAATCATTTGTTAACATAAAATGTGTTTTTTAAATTATACTATAATAAACATTTGGTTTCATATATAATCACCAATATTTATGTCTAAGTTTCCTTCAGTTATTTTAACCATCTTATGTTATAATACTTTTGACGATAAATATATTTCCACTTTGATATAACATTATAATTGCAAAATAGTATCTTAAACAACAAAAAAGTTATTGTCATACCAAAACAACTGTTTCAATCATCACAATGTTCAATCATAACTTTCAGTTTAACCACCTTGATAAAAGTGAGAAATTAATTAGATCGAAAGATTTTACAACATTTCAAAATAACGTCATTTTAGATATTTATTCATCCCTTTTTAGGGTTCCGGGCCAAAATGGCAAAAACGGAAACCTTAGTTTCGCCATGTCTCTCTGTCTGTGTCTGTCTGTCTGTCTGTCCGTCCGTGGCTTTACTCAGGGACTATCAATGCTAGAAAGCTGTAATTTTGCAAGAATATATAGATAAACTATGCCGACAAATAGTACAATTTAAAATTAAAAAAAAAAATTTAAGGTACCTCCCATAGACTTAAAGTGGGGTGATTTTTTTTTCTCATCCAACCCTAGAGTGTGGGGTATCGTTGTATAGGTCTTTTAAAACCATTAGAGGTTCGCTAAGACGATTTTTAGATTCAGTGATTTGATTGTGAAAATATTCAACTTTAAAGTGAAAATTTTCATTAAAATCGAGGCGTCCCCCCCCTCTAAAATCTAAGCCGGTGGGTGGATAATGTAATGTAATGTAGCCTATGACACTCGCACGTTTTTGACAAATCAAATGTGCAAGGTCCCGCCCGGATTGTTACCACCATCTTGCTCGCTAATCCTGCCGTGAAGCAGCAGTACTTGCATTGTTGTGTTTGGCGTGGAGAATAAGACAGCCGGTGAAATTACCGGCACTTGAGGTATCCCATCTTAGGCCTGTAGGTTTGGCAACCGCATCTGCAATACCCCTGGTATTGCAGATGCTTATGAACGTGGTAATCTCTTACCATCAGAAGAACTACTTGCTCGTTTTCCATCCAGTCGAATAAAAAAAACATTTATTAAAATCGGTCCAATTGTTTAGGAACTAGAGTGGAACATCTGATTTTCGGTCACATACATACATGCATAATATATTGACATATATACATACTTACATACCTAGACTTAACCAGACTACCCTTCTTTTTGCTTCCCCCAGTCGGTAATAAAAGCTGGTAGTAAACATGTAAACTAAGGTGGGGGACGTTTGAAGCAACAGGACGATTGAAACGTTTCAAACCGTCACCAGACCAGTTGTTTCAAATGTACCCATTCGACACTTTCTACTTCAAAGTCAAAAATAAGTAACTTACATCGACATTTACTAGTCAAATTAAATATAATACTAATTAATAACTACAGATAGGACACCATTTAAGTATATACAAAATAAAGAAGATTTATTAGGTATAACAAAAGGAAAAGACGATGTAAATATTACTTTTGAGTCTGAAAATCGAAAAAGGATCCCCAACACGACTATGTCGCTCGCCGGCGCGCGCGCTATTGAAGAACAGGTTCGGACCAGTCCGAGCCACGTTCAAGCGCCGCGTACCGTTCGTAGGTATTACAGTATTCGAGAAAATTGAGAATGTTTCAATCATAACGTGTTTCAATTGTCCCCGGTCTTACCCTACACACAGATACGGCGCGGGGCAGCACTGCACAGGCGCGTCGCGCCAATGGGGGACCTTCTTGATGAAACAAAGGTATCATTCTAATGTTGACCTCCCACTTAAAAAAAATCTAATAGAAAAGAAAGAAAGAAAGAAAGAAATAATTATTATAACAGCAATGACACATAATAAGTAAAAAATAACAATAGGAAATGTTGCGCTATAAAAGGAATATAGGAATAATAATAGGAATTTGGTCTGATACGAACATTTCAGAATATATATAATATGATTATAATAATATTGTTTTTTTTATTTTATTTTTGACGGTTGAAGCTTTTTTCACTTCCACCGAACGTAGCTATAGTTTATTTTTTTTTCAAGATTGATAGATGTTTAGAGTTTAGGCACGTAGATTATCAGGTGTCAGGTGACATTAGACATCCTGGAAAACATTTGTTAACTATTTGTTGTACTGCTAGCGTTAATAGCTAAAAATAATTGTTTAATAGTTGGGCGAGGACTGGCTGCATGATGATACAGAAAACTCTATGCTAAATATTTATTAGCAAATTATATAGTAGTTTCCCTTTTCTTTTTTTTTAACAATGGTTAAATAAGTGTGTTTAAAAGCAGATTACAATTACACTATTAAAATGGATTCTCATCTCCAATTTCAAGCCGTAGGAAAGAAAAACAACTCAATAGCCTAACTAATTCGTCCCAAAAAGAAATCTCATTCCGTCTCCACTTTTTCCGCAACTGTTAAAAAATTACGCTAATCAAATAACTGATTTAATAAGTTACTTTGGAATTCCGAGTCCCCATTTCACACCCTTTTCGATTCTTAAAAGGGGGTTTCGATTATTTAAAGCAAAGCGGGGAGTAATCACGACACGGCGGTAATCCCGATTGTAGATTCAATAAAGAACAAATAGCGGCCGAGCGTTTGTGCAACATTAGCATTCGAAAGAATTGGTCGCGGACAAAGAGGACTTATCCGGCGACCGCTTGAATTGCCGGCGTTATCTCGCTTGCATTATCTTTTGTAGTTCTTAACAGGTTTTCACTGCGTTGAAATAAGATGTTACGGTTCTCTTTTTGTACTTTAGGAAGGAGAAATCACAACGGACTTATTTCTACTATAACCATTTTGATTTTTATTGCCCTTTCAAAACTATAGACAGAGTCTGGTAAGCGAGTCCTAGCACAAGCAATTTAAATCGAATTGAATTAAGAAAAATGTAAAGTTTCTTACTCACATTCGCATGAACACACTAACCAACGAGACACTGTAGCACGTCCTCACTCCTTTTAGACTGATCAGTTGGGCCAGCGTGGTTACCCTTGAAGGCTGTGTACGAGTTTGTGGTTCGATCTTCTCTTTTGTTTGGGTGTAAACATTTATATAATGCATTAACACTACACATATACTAATACCTATGGATGATGTGTGCCAAATATATAGTATACCGAATTAAATATTTTTGAATTTGAATTTGAACGTGCGAATGTTTGCGCATGTGTAATTGCCCTCTGTTACATTTGTGGCAGTTATTTTTTATCTGTAAAATGTGTTGCCAATCCTATTTATTTATTACTAGACGCCACGTTCTTGTCCCAGGACTCGCTTTCCAGACTATAGTTACCTAGTTATAAACAATACATGTTACGATCCGCTGTGTTATGCTAGCCCGCGACTTGTTCGTCGCCATTCCTGCCGCACTTCGCTCAAAGCCTTTGTGCCCTCCTTACAGCTCTCGTTAGTCTAATTAGGGCACATCACATACATCCCTATAGAAACAACAAAGAAAACTTACTTTTTCTTACAATGGTGCCTCGTGTAAGATTAGTTTCTTGATTTTCTCAGTTTTATGTTTAAACTTATATTAAAAAACGAGCTGGCTGGCGTGGCTGTTGATGACGATGATTAAAAAAGAGACAAAACAAAACTGGATCGAAACACGAAATTTAAAAATTGATTTGGTTTATTTTTAAAATTGTAAATTGCGATTGAACTTTGTTTGCAATTAGCGCATAATCCTTGGACAAAGAAACGTGATCAAAATCTATATTCACGTAACTTTCCGTAGCCATCTCAAACTGAACAATGACAGACTTATTCAATTTTGATCGAGTTGTAGCGGTCTTCGGAACCGTTAACAAAAACCATCCCCGGAAGACATACAAAAACTTTGGAAGATCAATAATCGGGAATAGAATGAGCAACCTGCCTGTAGAGGCAATTAAACGAATTATCTCGCGATCAAAGGGGGGTGGGTAGTGGTGGGGAATCAATCTTTGAGCTGAACCTGCTGGCCGGAGGCGCTTTAGAGCGGCCGACACGACGCTCGTGTTTAAACTTTTGCCTTCTTAGTTGAAGTATAGATTGGCAATCTCATGCGCAATTTCTAATAAACGTATAATAAAAATAAATGTTTGTTAAGTTTAGTTTATTTTAGTTTTAGTTGAAGTAATAAAAAAACATAATCTATAATCTGTTTACATAAAGACTATATTATTATCTATATATTAAGACTTTTTTAGAATATCGCGGTCATAACTCATTTCAAGGTACGCGGAACAAAACCTGAATTTAAATGATAAAGATACAGAAAGCCTTTTTTGTCATTCTCATAATGTCATGGTACAGTCACCAGCCAATATTATCTGACACAACAAGCGTGCATAAATATCTGATACGACTCTATTTCTAGGGCCGGAAAGACGTGTCAGATATTTTTGCACGCTCCGCTGTGGCAGATATTAATGCTGGTGACTATAGTACAACGACTAGCTAGCAGAATGTGAACTTGACAATTTAAATATAGTCGAGATAAAGGGCTAAATTATTGATCACATACTTATCTGGTTTACATTGAAGAAAAAAAATAAAAAAGTTCTTAGTTGCATGTTTTTATGAGTTCATGATGATAACGGTTACGGAGTATTTTTAATTGATTGACGGTACTTTTAATGTATTATATTTTACTTATTGCTTGTGATAATAACTGTTGATTCTAGAACAAACTTTTGCTCACGTTCTGGCTAATCACAAGAGGTAAAAGTCGTTTCTGATTCTTGGCGAGAACAAAAATAACTGCCTATTAACTTGATTATCCTTATAAGTGTAGGCATCGTCGCCGGTTAAAGACGAGAGCGGAGGTGCGGCGCGGACGCCGTCGGCTAGATTAATTTAAATATCAAACTAATTTGCGGGAGTGGCGCGTTTGATTGTGCGCCGAATTCCTGCCCGGGGGAGAAAAATTACAATACCGACAAAGGGTTGGTCAGGGAAGAATCAAGAAAAGATAAACTGTGGAGCAGAGCTGATCTTTTCGTGGGTTTTTAAAGTTGAGGTTCGTTTTGTCAACACAAACCCAAAAGCATCTTTGTCGCTCAAGGCTCAAGGCATCGTGGTGTAGTTGAAAAAGTTGGACTATGTTAATCTGTAGGTACCTATGCAAAATTGATATGGTAAAAGTTTAATGCAATAGGTACCTAAGTACGAAAATCTGTCACATAACTAAATGGACTATGGGTCCAGATCGGCGCACACAGCTAATTAAAAAGGTGCAAAGTACATTATCGACCCTATTGAAGACCAAAAGGCAGCGGCTATCTCTCGCAACGAATCGCGATTGCTTTTCAACGAGTGAATGCAGTCAGCCTTTTTTGAGCACGCTGTAATTTGGCATTAAGTTTCTTAAATAGGTATTTAGTTTAATTTGAGATTTTATTATTATCGTCCTGTTAATTCATGGAGTGATGAAATAAGGGTAGGAAGTTATTAAAATATGCCATTAAATTGTTATTTATGTATCGCACAATGGAATGTTTCCTATTTTTCCACTGTTTAATGTTCAATTTTTTAACTCCATTTACCCCTACGAATTTAAAACTTTCATCCACTACTTAATTGCTATCTTTAGCTTTAGCTATATTTATATGCAACAGCAGCGTGTCACCTTATTAGGCATTAGGAGTACGTCAACAATGTTCTCTGTTGACCAGAGACTTGGCCTACTCGTAGCATACATACAACTTGAGTATTTTCAATGTGGCGCGGGCTAGTTGAAATAGACGAAAATAATCCTCTCATTCAGGGTAAAGTTGTCTTAAACTTGAGGCGGGCGGCGCCGATCGCGCCGGAACGGCCTCATAATCGAAGGGTTGGACTACCCTCGCCTTAATTAGTAAAAATCGCGCGACATTTCATCCGACCTGTCAAACTTCCGGAAACGCCGCCATTATACAAATGGCGGCCGGAAGCCTCCGTCTCCAGTTAATTTGTTTTCCTCCAAATGACCGGCCTTTAATGAGAATTAAGGTGTTTATGGAAAAGGGGCCGATAATAGAAGGAAAGTTGATTTCATTTCGGGAAATTAATGAGAATGGAGTTAATTGTCGCGCGGGTATTGGGATTTACGGCGTTCCGATACGGCGCTGCGCAGTGCTAGTGCAATTTATGGGCGCCAACTACTTTCAATTTCAAGTCGACGCCGCGGCGGGTAATGTGTTTTGTTTTGACAGCTACAATAACAAGACGCTGTTCGCCCCCTTTACCCACTGCCAGACATAGACACCGACTTAACTGTGTAAAGCTCAAATTATGGCGCTACGTTGTATGGGTTTGGGCGGAGGTCACCAAATTCGGGAATAAGTTAAATCCTGACTTTTCCAGTTTCTTTTTGATCAGTTTCTGAAATCGTTTAGTTCCCAAGAGGTCGTTTCGGTAATAAGTTTAATTCTGATTATGCCTAATCCGTTAAAGGATCAATGCTGAAACAGTTAGGTTCTAAGTAAGCTAAATTTTAACAAAACCAAATTATAACCGCATCAAATTCAATAATAAGCCCTTTTCTGATTAGGTCAAATTCTTTATACGTTTCATTCATTAATAGTCTATATCTAATTTGGTTAGTTTTTGATTACGTAAAACTCGTCTAAGGACATTTCTAGTGTAAGTCAAAATCGTGGTACGTCATGCGAATTTACAGTCAACCACAATTATTTGTAGTCTTTTTCAGCGAGAAATGTAATAACAGTATATTAGGTACAGTAGGTACGGAATGCTGCAAAATGGCATGAACAGTTAGTCTATGATTATGATAGAACTACGTATCGTAGACCACCCCATCTACACTATTATATAAATACTACCTATTTAAGACATGAAGGTGACTTTGACAGCTAACGCCACCACGGCTGTGGTAGGCAGGACAACACTCGACACGTTTAGTTGTTCTTGGCATTCAAAGGGTTAAATAAAATACGATAAAATAGACAGAATCATTTATTTTTATTAACATACATTATCTGAAGTGCAGCGTTTCATTTTTATTTTGTTTTTGAAAGCAATATTTGAAGTCTCCGAGTATAACACATGGCTTCAATTTTGCCGTTATTTATCACTTTTAGTCTTTTTCCATTGCAAATTAGTAAAGAACTAGCTTGACATTGACAACGGTAGAGAAATATTGTTTTATGATTTATGATAGATATGTTTACAAGTGGCCAGAACACTTACGATTAAGTCATTAGTAAATAGTATTGATGTTAAGTGTCATCTGATATTCTAGCCAATTGCTACTTGACCTCCACAGAAACCATCGAACGTAGAAATAACTAACTATGACGTATACTTATTAAGAATCCCCTCTAATAGATTCAGTCATAATAAGGAAACAAATTTAGTTAGAATTTGTTTTGTAAAGAAACCTTTCTTGTCCGAATCGGTTCTTGTTCTAATTTAACCTACTCCGAAAAAACTTCCTAACCTACTAAAATCAGACCTCCTCAGAAAAATGCTAAATAAGAAATTGGTAAATATAGTGTTTGACATGTTTCGAAACTGACTCGCCCCGAATCCAACTTAATAAGAACATGATCTACCCAGAAGCTAGTCAAATAAGAAACTGGAAAAGTCAGGATTTAACTTATTCCGAA
>NC_133475.1:306160-324809 GCF_025370935.1 Choristoneura fumiferana | reverse complement strand
TATTTATCGTAGAAACATGTAGATGCCTACATGTAGCCCATATTTGTAGTATGCATATATATATACGGCGTCTGACACCAATTTTCAGAGGGCAGCAGTAGTATTTCAATTATGGCGTCGCGTCAAACGGGGTGACAGATAATTGCGTTGAGTACGCTCTCTATTCTTGGTAATTATCTTACTCTATGATGTAGCCTGTTTCTCATTTATTTCATACTAAATACAAATAAATATATAGGAAGTAAAGTTCTGAATTTTACCGTCGAAAACTCCAAAACAATTCCTTCGGATCTAACAAAAAATGTACTTGGAATGATTCAAGCGTAATCTAATCGCTAATTATAACGCAAGCGTAATACTTGCAACATTTTATAGTATTAAACTTGCATCCAGCAGCAACACGCTTGAACGCATTCAGGTCTTCCTCGAGCAGCTAGCACAATAAAGCTCTCTACACCTGGAAATTCACAACTATATCTAAGAATTTTATTATCTGGCCACACCCACACACAAAACGACAATGAAAACATGGAGACTGTACTAGCTCCGAGAGGTCCTCGCTTACTACCGTAACGATGCCCACCAGCACCGTCGTAAAGCGTTAGGTCTGCCCTTTTAAGGAAACAGCAGTACCTGTCTTTTGAAAAATTACACGGAAATTCTAAAGCTTATAAGGAAAAAGACCCTCTAGATATATATAAACAACCAGACCACGATAATGATGATGGTGATGATGATGATAGTATTATCACGTATAAATAAAGATTCAAAATATGAAACGCGTCCGTTTCCAGCAGGATTCTACATACCGATAGCTTCAACGCAGGCTGTTTCCTTTCCAGCTACTATGTACCACTACACATGAACTGTTTTACGCATCAGGTAGTTGACACACTTATACAGCATTACGGCCTTCCGTTCTTCAGCTTTCCAAAATGACCATTTCTGTACCTCGGATATACATACAATACAAAGAATTATCGCAACCTTCAACTCAAAAATAACTGCAATCAAGACTGGTAGGTAGAATAAAACACGGGAAAGATTTCGTCTCCAATATTCGAAAGAAATAGGAGTAACACTCGCATGTAATGCATGATTATCAAAGTATGTATGTCACAAGAGCATCATATGTGGTTACCAACTTGAGCACAATATCATACTCGACAATCTCCAAGTCCAAAGCCAAAAATCACATAAGATTAGATTCCTGGGACTCTAACACGATTCATCTAATTCTATATCGTCGCATATGAAACACTCATATTATCTAGATATTTGAACATTTTAAGGGCAAAAGTACAGTTATACAAATATTCGTGACCCGAAAAAAAAAAATATGAATATTTTGTAGTAGCTTACGCCGAAGCCTTCCGAAAGCCTAGAAAAGTGATGCAATAATTTTTCACTAGTTGGCGCTGTCTATTTGCATGTGTTGCGTGAGCTCCTAGTGTCCGTATAAGGGCTGTACCTGACACCTAAATTTGAGCCCTGAAATCTCAGAATTGGCACACTATTTCCGTTCGACTGTATCTCAAAAAATCGGCAATTCTAAATTGTTTTCGCAAATAATAAACTCAACTATTAGTATTCTACGATATTCTAAAAATTACAAAAAAACATCACGAAAATTCGACAGTCTGATTTTAACGCCATCTGACGAGACTTTTACCATGAGCTAACGTGAGCAGCCGCCTTAAAGCTAAACGCTTAAGTCTAGGCAAATTTTATTAGCCCTGTATTTAAATAAACGCAATGAGACAAGATTTGAAGTCGTTAAAAACGATTAGGTCGAGTTTGGAGGCGACAGGTTGGCAAAAAGCTGATAAAGCTGCGGCGGCGAAATGCGGCCTGACAGCTCCGGGAGCTGCGAAGCGCCCGCACCAGGGTACAGTCGAACAAACTCGTTCGTTCATGTTGAAAAAGATATTAAATGATAATGATGACTAAACCTATCTACACAAGGTTTGTATTTAAGATATATTATCATTGTGTACCTACCTCTATTGGTGGCTTGTGTCGTACCAGCGGAGACTTAGGTTACTATCCATTAGTAAACGGATATAAACCTTATTTGTAACGCAGTAAAATCTACATGGGTATGACTGAGTCTCCGTTGGTATATATGTATATATATATTTTGTGTTTATGTTTAGTAATCTTTTTCCACTCGTCTCTACTCTTGGCCAGCTCTTGCCAATCTGACTGGAATCGGCCCAAGTCGTCCCGCCATCTCCGCCTATTGCTTACCTTGTAATTTTCTCTCTGTGTACCTGTTTCTTCTGATCGCTTACCATTGCTGATGTACCTAAAATAAAGAGTCATTGTACTGTATTGTAGACCCACAAGTTAGAATAGGATTGTATGGTTTAGGCTGGTATTGTAAAATGCCGCATCAACCCCGTCTCGGCTCCTTGCTGACGTCACAGCTCAGAGCCAAGACGATTTTTTCCAGTGATTGGTAATCGGCGAAGTCATTAGGCGGCGCTTTGTTTTTATCGCGGGGGGGTAATGGCGCGAGAAGAGTCGTTAGCCGCAAGCGGACAGCGGCCGCAGGTGAAGAGGTCATCTTCTTCAGGACTACTGTCTGGCGCTAAAACTTACTTTTTTGTGCATTTTTGGTATATATCTGTTCGCTCACTAGTGCTTCTCCATATTTTATTAATGTGGTTAACTCATCTATGTGCAACATAAACGCATTCTCAGTCGCTGTCGGTATCTTCGGCCACGCTTTACCATGGGAGAGTCATTTTACGATGATCCTTTACAGTACATATACATAATAATAATAAAAATCGGACAAATGCAATTGAGACACAATCTCTGAGGTTTTCGTACAAAATTTTAGGTGTGAATGTGTATTGGAGAGTATAGCTTTGTGATATGCATAAAAGAATATTGTACTGTAATTGTTCGAGCTAGTGCGAAGCTCATAAAAAAGGTCTCGGAATCAGCTTGGGAAAAAATGTTTTTTTATATTTATCTGGCTGTCAGTCCTCCTCTACAGGTTACATTTGTCAACCGATCTAGGCTTCGCATCCATTCGAGCGGTAGACTACTAATAAGATTTAAGTCTCCTATCCTCGCGCAGACCTGAATTTGGTAAAATTTCTCGCAAATTTGCTTACCTAATCGTAAATAACCCTTACAGCTCTAATAGATGAACAAACTTGGTTGTAAGTAGATTGATGTATGTGAGCCTTTTATCGTACAAAAATAAAAGAAGTTTTGCCAAAATGGCAAAACCGGAACCCTTATAGTTTCGCCATGTCTGTCTGTCTGTCTATCTGTCCGTCCGCGGCTTTGCTCAGGGACTATCAATGCTAGAAAGCTCAAATTTTGCACGGATATATATGTAAACTATGCCGACAAAATGGTACAATAAAAAAATTAAAAAAAACTTAGGGTACCTCCCATAGACCTAAAGTGGGGGTGATATTTTTTTCTCATCCAACCCTATTGTGTGGGGTATCGTTGGATAGGTCTTTTAAAACCATTAGGGGGTTGCTAAGACGATTTTTCGATCCAGTGATACTAATGCAAAATATTGAACTTTAAAGTGCAAATATTTATTAAAATCGAGCCCCCTTCCCCCCCTCTAAAATCTAAACCAGTTGGTGGGAAAAATTGAAAAAATCAGGATGGTAGTAAGTATATCAAACTTACAAGAAAAACTATAACGGTTAAGTTTGCTTGAGAATTATTAGTAGTTTAAGAGTAAATAGCAGCCTAAGGTAAAATATACCTAAACTTGGAAGATTCCGTATAAAATATTCCTTAGAAAAAATATATTTTTTTGTAATGGATACGGAACCCTATTTTGGGCGTGTCCGATATGCCATTGCCCGTTTTATAGGTATTAGCGCAACATCGAATGGTCACCAGCAGTATGATACTTAGATAAATAAGTATAGCTTAGAGATACAGCTTTATTTCCCAGAATGCTGTGCAGCCAAGCTGAATGATATACATTAATTAAAACATATATTATTTATATTATATCTGTATAATATGTGTATCTTATTCCATTACGAACCGGAAGACGAAGCGTTGGCAGGCCTCCCACCAGGTGGACTGACGACATCGTGAGAGATGCGTGAAACTTGCATCCACGCAAGTGGCGAGTTGTCATTCATTGTGGCGTTCTAAGGGGGAGGCCTTTGTCCAGCAGTGGACTTCTTCCGGCTGATGATGATGATGATGATGATGATTATTTATAAAAGTAGAAACAGCGCAGTGAAAGCTAACAGACATAATGAATGAAGAAACAAACAACAACTCCGGAGAGCACAAAAAATTGCTCATTAAGCTTCGGTTTGTCGCAAAATAAATTCGTTAGGTACCGAGCAAGCAGATTAGCTCCCTCGATACCGGCTTAACTTCACAAATTAAATATACGTTTTTCTTTTGTGTTTATCAGAAAGTTGTGGTATTAGTACTGCAGTCATGCCCGCCGCTAACTAGTTATGTAAGGCTCGACGCACACGAGCCACTTTAATATTCGCCACTGGACGTCTACAATTAACGCTTCAACAATTTCACAACTCTCCGCCTTTGAGCTCGGCTCCGCGAAAAAATATTAAAAAAAGTATATCAGCTCGCGAAATAAGCAAACAGCGGCGTGGAGTGAGCGGAGAGGCGCCGTGCGACCCGATACGACTGCGAGCGCAGAAAGGGATCAGTTAGGCAATTGAAGAACGAACTACACCTACTTTTTTACCTTGCTCCCCGTAAACACGTGTCAGACTGCTATGTCTGCTCTGTACGACTTATGGATACATGTTTTCTTAACAGTACACCCATTCTCCTTCTCTTCTACATATAAGTCTATGAGTATGTGTGTGTTTGTTACTCGTTCACACTAAAACGGCTGGAACAATTTGGGTGAAATTTGGTCTGTACATAGTTGGCTGTCTGAAATAAATCAGAGACCACTAACTTTTATTTCGATATTCTTATGCAATCGATGTAAAATCTCAACTATAAGTCTGAAGGCATGACTCAGGTATTCGTAATATAACGTAATTGAACATCACGTTTAATATTTGGGAATTTTGGTTAAATTTTGGAATATCAATTCGACTGACAGATCTAATGATCCTGCCGTGAGACAGCAGTGCTTGCACTGTTGTGTTTCCGCGTGGAGAGTAAGACAGCCGGTGAAATTACTGGCACTTGAGGTATCCCATTTTAGGCCTCTAGGTTGGCAACGCATCTGCAATACCCCTGGTGTTGCAGATGTTTATGGGCGGTGGTGATCTCTTACCATCAGGAGACCTACTTGCGTTTGCCATCCAGTCCAATAAAAAAAAAAGATTCCGCAAGCGGACCCGGGATAAAAGCTAGTCGACCTGGCAAAACTGTGAATAGTTTATGCAAATAACGTCCTGCAGTCGCATCGGGTGTGGCAGGGCCCGCCGTGCGCACAAAGGGGCGCGGACGTCGCGTAATTAGATTAGTGCAGATCTCGATTCAATCAGCTCTCTTATCGAACTTCTTGGGATCTACCCTCGGTGTTGTTTGACAACTTTCTCAACACAAGATATTTCTCACAAGAGTTCTCAGCAAACTACTGAGAGTGAAATTTGATTTAAAATATTTCTACAAGCTTTTATTTAACGTATTGTCCAAGAACTAAAGTCATCTACATAGGCTTGAAGAATATACAAGTTGAAATAGCAATATTCAAATTCAAATTCAAATCATTTATTCAGTAAATAGGCCGCAATGGGCACTTTTACACGGCATTTTTTAAACTACCAGCGCTTCCGAAAGACCATCATTGCCAAGAAGAATGCGCCGCAAGCGATTTGGCAGAAAGTCATTTTTTCACAATAAAATAATTACAAATAAAATACTTAAAAAGTACAGTATACAATTAAAGAAAAAAATACAAAATTAATAATAACAGTGAGGATACTCGAGGACTTTTCTCCCATGTAATAAAAGTATGTTTTACTGTGCTAAATTTTGAACATTGGCAAGTGGCTTAAAATTTCCACAGTGTTACTGTACAACCATCAAAATGTAGAGTCAGAAAAAATTGCCTTTTATATAACTTATTAGAACATAATTTAGAGGTATCGCATTATCGGTTTGTCTTTGTTTGTCGGAATTTGTTCGGTCGCTAAAGGGTCGTCTATTGCCATCGTCGCCGCGGGCTCCCGTCGATATCGCTCGTCTATCGCATGTCGTTTGTCGACAAACAACTTTGCAGGGAACGTGCGCTTAGATAGATAAGTCTATTACCTCAGTAGCTTAATCTCTGGTTCATAAATACGCTATAGATTATGGAATTCATAAAATGCTGATAGAAACGAGTTGCAGAACGCCTCGTTGGGGGCCCACTAAATGTGTTTTGAAAAGTAATCATATTAATGAGATATTTTTTTTTAGTTTAGTAATTTCGGAGACAAGGGGGGATTAGTAAGTAATAAATTTCAAACTATTTATTTTAAAATTATAAAAAAAATTGAAATTCTGACAAGCTCTTTCTTTTGATGTCACGCGATATGGTGTGCAATTTTCTATTTTCATTTTCTGATTAACTTTCCAAAAGTGATTGAAATTCTAACGGATTTTAATCAGAAAATGAAAATAGAAAGACCTGACGTAAATTATTTACGTAAGGTCTTTGGGCCCCGACATACAAATTATACCAACCAATTTACAAAAAAAAATGTATTGATTAAATAATCAAAAGTATCTCTATAAAAAAAAAGTTTTGTGCTCGACATTGATGAGTCCCACAGTCCTTCACATTTGAATACTTTTTTATTTTAATTGTACGCTTATCATCTTAATCCACTTCAGTTCAGTTGCACCTCTTTTATCAAGTTTATACCCTCAAGGTCCTTACCGTGCAGTGTGAGCGGCTTTCCGCAACTACATAGTACAGCCCCGAGATGAGTTCTCGTCTCCCGACGCGTTATGTGCGCCGCGGGCTACAGAAGATTTGAAAATTTCGCTGTCACCGGTTTTTTCCAAATTGCCTGACTCAGATTATCTCGATCTAACTGGCCGTAAAGCTGCTCGTGCGTCGTGTGTTCTGATGTTCGATGTCAATAGCTTACCTCTATCGTTTAGAAGTTGATGGAAAATTCGTATCCGTAAATGTGATTGGATTTGATTTGCCATGTACCCCTTAGGTAGGCACAGATGCCTGATGCTTTACGCAGTCCACGTTTTTTATTTCGTTTGTTTTTAGATAAGTAGGTAGGTAAGTTTAAGATCCATGATCGAGTACCTGACATCACGAATCAAATTAATCAATCAATTGAATGAATTTTTGTGAGCTACTAGCTTTTACCCGCGGCTTCGCTCGCGCAGAATAGATAGGTAGCTTAAACCCTTTTTGATCCCACAGGAACCATACTTACATTATTTCGGGATAACAAGTAGCCTATATATTCATCCAGGATATATATTACCTGTACCTATGCCAAATTTCATGCAAATCCGTTCAGTAGTTTTTACGTGAAAGAGTTCCTAACAAAAATGGAAACATCCATCCATACAAACCTTTACGTTTATAATACTCGTACGTTTATACGTTTGTACGTTTATAGTACCCGTAGCAAGATTAAAACAGGATCACCTTAAGCAAGCTGTAATAGGTACTACCAATAGGACTTAATAAATGCTTTATGCTGTTAAACTACCTCGAAGTTGCGACCACATTGTGCAATGGCCGTGGTAAGAGTATGTGCAGTAGAGCTCAAAAACTTAATTGTGAGCAAAAATTTGATCAAAAATATCTGTACTGTAGGTTTCTACGCCGTTAACAATAAGAGTCGTGTTCAAATCTTTTTGGTCAAATTTTTGTTCACAAGTTTACGAACTCGACTGTACACGCTAAAGTGTAGGATATAAAGTTCGTTTAGCATTTTATTTCGAACTAGTTACTCACACTAAACATGCCCCAAAACATTGTTATAATACAATTAGGAGGTAATATTAACAACATAATTCATTCGTGATTAAGTTTACGGAAATGCATTAGGTAATTACGATTAATAATCGCGAGTTTTAAATATTATTAGTTGCTACGTAATTTCTTTGCCAACAAACTCAATTCGTTTACTTCAAATCAACTAAGATTCAAACTTTTTAGTTAATAATAGAATATTGAATTAAAGTTTAAAGTGAAACCAACAGTTAACACGTTTGTGTTTAGAATGTCCTCGGCACCGCATTACAAATTCAAGATAACCATAGCCTAAGGGTACGAGGCATAAATCAGAGGCACTCAAGAAACGTTATCTATAATTTGAGGGCAAATATCTCCAATGGATTATTATCTGTGGTGATATATCGGCGAAGTTTCCCTATTGGTCATTAGGATCTGCGTCCGCGCTGACCGCTGAGGCCGCGGCGGCCGCTTATCGCCGAGCGGCACGTACGTGTTTTACAAACTTCCGATGATGTATACCAAATGTATGTAAGACGTATCGGATACGTGACAGCTTTAGGCCTGTTACAGGCTACTGTTTTAGTTAGGCTTTTAGGGTTAGTAGTTGAACTGTTTGATCACGGAATTTTCTGTTTACTCTTCTGTGGCCCGGCGAAAAACCAGGGGCCCTACCACGCTCTCTTAATGCCGATTCAGTTTAGGCTCTAAACTGAACTGCATCGCTATTTCGTACCACGACGTTACTTTGCGATTCAGTTCAAGCACGGTTCAGCGACAGCGATACAGACATTTTCATTCACTCACTTCAAGCGGTTTTCGTACCATGACGCTTAACTTGAGTGGGAATTGAATCGCTTCAGTGTCAAATTTAGCGATTCAGTATAAGTTACTCATTCTGTCAATTCTTTTGGATCGCTTCAACTCTCAACTAATGAAATAAAACGAATTCAGTGTTTTACGGTGCAAATAACAACTTTAGTATGTAAATAATCAATTTCTAGTGCATAGCGTGTTAGTTCAACATAGAAAAATTCGCAAGCTGTTAAAACACAGTTGTCGGTAGTTTTTCAGATGTCGAAGGAATTATTATTTTTTGGAATTTTTGGAATGCGATCTCATGGAGAATACAGGGCGAAAAAAAAATAAGCTCCGTAATCGCAAGGAAAACCATCCGTTTGAACTCAGGATTTAGAGTTCATTCGAAGATATCGCCTGTCGAAAAAGCTGACTCTAGACCTCTGTGAGGAGCTAAGGCCATTGCTCAAAGAACCTGTGAGGTCTACTGACTTAGATCTAGAGACGAAGGTAACCTCATAATTATTAGCTTCATTACGCCTTACGTATATGCACATTTGTAACTTTAACTAGGTTATGCTTTGGCAAAAGTACTTATTCGAAATACTTGATTATTGTAGGTATTGACTACGCTGTCGTTATATGCTGTCGGGTCGTATCAAAGACCCATAGGTGATATAGGTGCGCATTCATTGGCGCAGCAAACAGTATCATCTGTTGTTGCGCAAAAACAGCCTGTTTAAATACTTCTCAAATGAGGAGGAAGTATATTGTCTTCCCTTCTACTCGGGAAGAGAGGAATGAGACAAGAACCCTGTAAGTAAACCTATTATCTGTTAGTATGTACAGTCAACAGCAGAAGTAGTTAGGTGGACAGTTGAAGAGCCCCCGGGCGCCACATTTAGGGGCGGCAAAATACCATAAAAATTTAATGGTTTGTGTGAAGTTCGCAAGTTCTCAGCAGTGGGACATGTATAGGCTGGTGGGATAATGATGATAGAGTTAAAAGTCACGCGCGCGTAGATAGCCATTACCTAAGCTCTTACCAAGTTACAGTCCCCACATGGCGCCTTGACATAAGTAAGCCAAATAATTAATTATAGTAATTATTAATTGATGACATAATGTTTAAATGTGCTCTCGACGCAAGAGACGATCTAGACTTGTCATCATCGCATCTTGTAATTTTTCTACCGTTGATAATGGAACAGAAATAAATTATAAAAGTTTTTAAGTATATTAAACAATATGTATTACAGGTGATTCCGGGTATCCTCTCAGGAAGTACATAATGACTCCATTACCAACGCTGCAGAGGACTCGCCTGAAAGTCACTACACTAACATTCAAGTTCGCGCCAGAAACGTAGTTGAAAGGACTTTAGGGATTTCTTAAAACTCGTTTTCGGTGCATTAGTGGCCATCGAGTGTTGAATTACAGCCCAGAAGTTGCTGGCTCAATTATAAATGCTTGTGCTATACTGCACAATATTTGCAATACAGTAGATCTGCCCATTTTAGATTTGGGACCCTTGCCTCGATACCACAATCGCCGTCTGCAGCAGGCGGCTACCGAGCCGCTGCTCGAGGACGCAGTTGTCATTGATGAGACGGAATGAAGCAATCCACAACTGCGACTCGGTTACAGCCATAAGGAATCGCCTTGTTCGCCGATTATGGGAAGGGAGATAATCCTTGTGTTGCATTTCTCACGATGATATAAATAAATACCTAAACCTAAAACGATTTTTTGTTAACACTTATTATGTTTTAAACCCCGCAGACTATAAATGATCGCGTTCGCGTTAGAATCTCAATTTGTATGGAAACAGAACACGAACAGCGCCTCTAGCGGAACGTTTGAGATGTTGTCACTATGTATTCACTCTCTCGGAATTGGCTACCTACGGGACAGGCCTCGCCTAGTGTAGGAGCCAGTGAAAAGTATTGTGTATGAAGAGCTGTTAATGTACGTTCATGAACTTGCTACCATTGTTATTGTTTTTCACTGTGGGTTTTTCTTTTGCAAGAATGTTTGTATGTTCTTTCCATGTATCAGCCCTCCTGTAAACCCTACTCTATATGCAATAAATGATTACTTTTACTTACTTACTTACTTATCATTATTAGGCAAAAACTACGTAATTGCGGAAATCTTCTTTATGAATAACCATATTATAACAGTGTAGGTAAAGGAGAAAATGAACACGTTTGGTTTGTTTCATTTTTATTTCACAAATAATTAATTTACAAAAATTCAAAGTCAAAGTCAAAGTCAAAATATCTTTGTTCAATAGGCTATAACAAGCACTTATGAATGTCTACCACTGGTTCGGAAAAACCTCTGTTGAGAAAAATCCGGCAAGAAACTCAACGAGGTATATTTTAGCCGGTCTGTAAGATGGAGCTTCCCTGTGTTTCTAGTAGCCTTTGGTTATCGACGTTAGTGGGAAAATCACATATGTTCTTCCTTACATAAATGATTATTTCAAAAACATAATGCGACGGCAGGGTTAGGAAACCTGTTTCCCTAAAAGAAGATTCACGCGTCTTCAAAATTATAAATTGCTCTAATTGCTCTCTTTGGTAAGATAAAAATTTACTCAATGTCTGCAGCAGATCCCATAAAATAAGGCCGTACGAAATAATGCTATTAAAGTAAGCAAAATACACCAACCGTGCCGTCGCCACATCGGTTAGCATCGAGCGTATTCCTAAAAATATTGTTGATTTTACAAATTCAACAGTTTGACCATTTAAACTTTTATATTAGAAACTGAATTCGAGTAAATTTATCAACGAGAATTTAGATAGATTTTTAGAGAACCTGTCAAGACAATTCAGGCTACCTTATCTTGAAATTATATGGTTTATGGTAGATTCAAATTTGGCGTTGGGGGCAGTTCTGGAACTGGTAATAACCTAAAACAAAAAAAAACATGGTACTTACATAAAAAAAACATTGACATAGAGCAGAACATGAGTGACCGACTTTCGTTCAGTCTTTGAATGGCGTTTTTTTTTTACAAATGAAACGACTTACGAAGGCATAATATTTTCTACATACAAATTTTCTTCCAAAAACTTTAGCGCAGTCGTTAGGTATCGAGAAACCTAATAAGTACACATTCAAACACACACACACACATGAATTGCTGTTGTTTGTAATGGGGAGACTCTTACAAATTGGTAACTAATCAAAAAAAATGCTCCTCACCTTGCTTGCAGTAACTCCTTTGACCGCGCAAGGTCTCATTTTTCTCCCGAGCTATTTCAATTAAGGCCCGGCGAGCCGTCTCTTGCGACATGGGGGCTCGCGCGCTGGCGCCTGGGTCTCTGGGGCGGCGAGCCTGCACGTTGTCGTGCTTGGATGCGGGCTCTTGGACTTTGTCTCGGACTTCGTAGGTACTCACGACATTGTGCTTCTTAACTCCTCTTGATTTTCAGTGAGAAAGAGACTCGTCGATTAGTGACAGCGTAAACATTTTTATTGTAATCAACCAAAGAGTATAAGTACCTATGTAGGAAAAGAGTGGCAACTCTATGGCCAAATTTGCATGTATGGTAACAAGCGCTAACTGGTGGCGTAATGAAAGAACTAATTCTGACATAACACACACATGCACATGCACGCACACAACAAGCTTGACGTCCATAAAGCCCAGTTTAGACCTGTAAGAAAAATTGCGCAAGTTGCATTACATCGCGAGCCCGGAAAGCAAACAAGTTTATGGTGGTCACTTCACTTGGTCAGCCGAGTGGCGCATTGTAATACAACTTGCACGATTTTTCTTGCAGATCTAAGCTGAACTTAATATTTTTTTTATTTCCTTTTCTTCATTTCTTCGGTGTAAATAATTTTTTGTTAGTTTTGTACCTATTGGTTTTGGAACTTAATCTTTTTGTGTACGGAGGGCAGCGTTGCTACTGTTGCAAAGCAGTTTCAACTTTTGCGGGTGACATCGATTTACATATTTTGTGTTGTGCCTACCAATTTGTTACTGTTCCCAATAAAGAGTTAGGTAGGCAGGCCGCACTACGGTTAAACTGCCGCGGTGACTTTGTGAATCAAGTAAACTTAAAGCAGCCAGTGCGGCCGCTTGCATTAGTTTACTTGATTCACAAAGTCACGCGGTTAAAAATCGCGGCGGCTTAGCCGTAGTGCGGCCTAGCCACAAGATAAATTATTTGAACATGAAACTACCGTGACTCACTCATATTAAATGATATTGTAACGGATAACTCACGTCTTAAACCGAGTTTAGCTCGACATGTTTCGGGCTATTTCGTAGCCCTTCTTCTCAGGAGCACGCGACTCGGCGGCTGCCGCAACACGTACACCCGCACCCGGGGAAATAGCCCGAAACATGTCGAGCTGAACTCTGTTTAAGACGTGAGTTATCCGTTACAATATCATTTAATATGAGATAAATTATTATTATTATAAACATGTATCCAGCCATAGTAGACGGTCTGCTTTATTGCGATTCGACATAGAATGTTTTTATGATAAAGACACCAAGCACACTTAATCATGATAATATTATATATCTATCACAGGATCACGAGAAAGTTACAGTAATGAATTAAACGTAACTGAAGTTGGGTTTAAAGGATATTTCACATGAGTATTTTTTACTGTTTAAATTGATTTTAGTTTGTAATTAAAGACAAAAATGCTTTTAAGGCATTGCTCGAACAACGAGTAGGTTAGGTACCTAAGGTTAGTAGCAATATCATAAATTAAAAAAAGACAATATAACACCACAATTTTCATTTTCGTTTATTGTATAGATAGATCTAATTATAATACAATAATTTGTCAATCTGTCAATTGATCAAAGGTTAACTGGAAGATATCCTCTAAGGAACGAGTTTATTTCGTACATTTTAGTATCCTAGTGTGTTTTATGTACGTACAATAAAGAGTTTTACAATACAATTTGTGGTTCCTAGTTTTTTTTTAAGTGATCTCATCGATTTGCCTGCATTCACAATGGCATTGTATCTATACAATCACTTTATCTGTTTTTATTCTCATAATAATAATAGATTTATTTTCCGATCAACTTGGATAAAATTGTTAGTATTTGATTACATTTCATAGACTTATAGCTAAGGTTAGTTAACGAGTTTAAAAATTCAAATTAAATTCAAACAAATGGTACCTAAACTTAGGCATTAGATAGCGCCTCAACCCCCAACCAATTTCATTAGTGTATTTTGTAGTCTATTTTTCAAAGGAAATAGGAAGTAGAGTCGTTATTCTATATTATTATTAACCTTCCAAGACATACAGTTATAATCTGCTTCTACTACGAACTCGTTACTACTCTTTATGGCTCTCACATTGCATGAATAACAAATCAACAAAAACTTGTATCAATGTCTTAATTCCTTCCTTAACGTTTTTCAAAATGGTATTAACAATTATAAAATGCACAGCCAGGATCTGTCCTGCATTTCACAAAAATAAGCTTTTAAGTCATACGAAGGATAGCAAAAACCAGTTTTTATGTATTTTTGTTAATTACCTAAAAGCTTATTTTTACACATTGCACTACATCCTTTCCAAACTTTTGCAAATAGCCCACCCGCAAAAACACATGATCGTTTAGCTATTCAAGGGGCAGATCAATATTCTCTGAGATTCCACAGAAGCAGCATTTTTTTCCTTAATCAAAAAAGATAAGAGACTGCAAACAATTATTTTCATGCACATGTTGCTATCTCTGTGTGAGCATTGTCATTATTTAGTTATAGATGAGGGCTCGCCCGCCCTTCGCACTCCTTAGTTGTAAAATCTTAAATAATAAAGATTATTAACTAAGTAATTTGAAAATGTTGTAATGTTATCCTTATTAATAATAAACAGCTTAATATTTTTTAAAGTGAGAGGTCTACTGGCCTGGAAGACCCTTAATATTTTCATAGAGCAACTAGCCTTACTTAGCCTTTACCATATTTTTTCTTCAAGTAATTTTCAGATCATTTTGGTGCGGGCCACAAGAAAGGTGGGGAGCAAGAAGAAGCTGGCTATCCACCTTATTTAAAAAAAACCGGCCAAGTGGGTTGGACTCGGGCACATAGGTAATAGTACATATTTGTAGGTATTTATGAATATCCAGTGTTAGCAGAGCCCCGCTCCTAAGCAAAATGTACGCAATGTGGGGTCATTTTAAATGGTTATTGACATAGACAGAAAATAAGATTTTTTTAGACTTTTTCTTATTGCTATAAGAGATACTTTCATACAAAATTTCCAGTTTCTAGGACACCCAGAAGTACCCTATAAGTTTCTTGATTAAGGCAATTAATATGGAAACACCTTTTTTAATGACTATTTCTTTTGATTTCGTTGAATAGAAGTTCGATTTTTCACAGCTTCAAGAGACTCAAGACATTAGTGTATGGTTTTAATTTCAACTCTATACCTCTACGCATTCCCCAGATACCTCTATAGGTACCCCTATGGATTTAACAGACCGACGGACGGACGGACAACAAAGTTCTCAATGTGATCCTAAAAGTTTCGTTTTTTTCCTTTTGAGGTAGGTACAGGACCCTAAAAATCTGTACCTACATTTGTAGCTGGCTACTAAGGCAAGTTTGGTATCGTCGTATAAATTGAGGATGTCGAATTTATTTCCAGTATCTATTTTAATAATAATTTCTCGAATAAGTCTTAAAAAAGATAATAGTTGGTAATAATTTTCTTGCTTGGAGAGCTTGAACAAAAAATAATCTATAATAGTGTGTCTTATTTATGCAGTTCTAAATGTTACGTGCGCTATATGCCCTGGTGAAGACACAAGGATTGAATCAAATTGGCAGTGTGCCACACGAGACCCATTATTCAAGACTATCTTTTTGTATTTTTTTTATGTAGAATTTTTTGGACTATTAGGTACCGACGAGGCTTGAATCATGAACTTTTTTCAATTTAGTCAATTTAAGGGTAAGTTTGGGTCCCTAGTAAGCTTGGGTTCAATGCGTCGTATAAGAAAGTTTAACTTGAGTAAAAAAATCTGAATATTCCGTATTTTTGATTACATAAGACCGTCTAAAGAAATCAAAATTTACGGTGAGCTATTTGGTGGTCGTAAAGGGCAGTTGAATAAGTTTTTGGGAAAAATTTCTTTTCGAATACTAGTATTTTTGTTGACTGTACTGGCATTGTCATGCAAACTACATTTCCGTATCAAATTTCAAGTCGCTGCCATTAACTGTTGAGTGTTGACTGTGCTGTTGAGGAGTTCCGTCTTGCGGAGTCGATCTTGCCGGACTATCAGGATGTCACTGTTAGATTCTTGTGTTTTCACCAAGTTTATATAGGTACTAGCTTTTGCCCGAGGCTTCGCCTGCGTGGAATTCGGTTATCGCGCGCTGTTCCCTCGGGAACTGGGCATTTTTCCGGAATTAAAAGTAGCCTGTGTCTATGTCTAAATCACAGCTTTTACGCCGTATGCCTTAGGTTTTTTTTCCGAAGCAATAAAGGGAGTGTAAAAATATGTGTCTGCCACTGCGGTGTTTTTTAACATACTCTATACTTACTGCCTGGATGATTAAACAATGTTTTTTTTGTTCTTTATATTCTAAAATTTGGAAATAAATGTGTTTAGGGACTAAAACAACTAAGTACTACTGTGTAAGATGCCATAGACAGAGAGTGCCTGTCCGCCCTTTAAACCTCAAGGTATCGAAAGAATCGTGAGTTAATTTAATACCCCAGCTGGTTTTCCCTTGAAATGTCGACTAACTTTTAATCAAATATCAGTTAAAAAAGTCAATGTTTCCTATTTTTTCATTTTATCGAATATTCATTACCTCGAATGACTACAACGAGTATTTTAAGCCAATAATAATCCTTATACTGTTTAAGGTCTTAATAGGAGCGTGCTAGTAGGCTCTGTGCTATATTCTTAAAAATAAAAATCCTTAAAAAACATACATCCTTAAGAGGTAAAACGTGGTTAGCGAAACTTGCAGTCTTCTCATTGTTAGTATAATTTTTGAACCCAAGATCGTCTGTGTCATAAACATAAAAATGTACACATGTGGTGAAATTGACATTTCGTCAAAGATAGGTACACTGACGATTGCATCTGGGCACAAATATGTAGTTTCAAAAAATTCTGAGATGTACTGCGCCAATTTTCGAAGTAACTCCGTTCATTTATCTTATCTTGCCATAAGACATAGTTTAATTTTTCACTTTCAAGAGCTGTCTTCTTATCTGTTCTTGTCTTCTTAAGTCCAGCAAAAAAGCGGGACGGCCATACCATTTTCTTTTCATTAAGCTTCAATTTCTTCGCACTTGTTTTTTTTTTCAGTAGATAGTCGATAGTTTTATCTGTAACGTTTTAAATAATATAAGTATTTTTTACAGTATAGGTATAGTAAGAGTAATCAAAAGTAACTGGCAACGTTTTGTTCCAAAAGATGCAGTTCTTATAGGACATTGATGAACAGATTCAACGCGAACGAAGTCGCGGCCAGAGGCTAGTGTAACTATAATAGGATTCACTGTAATTCACATAATAGGTACTGTGACACGACTTAGATCGTGCCTCAAAATTTGACAGACGTTGGACAGAGAGAAATAAATAAATGAAGCTAGGGTTTACAACATGGATTTGGCGCCCAGGGCCCTGAACCCTGGTTTGCCCAAGATCTGTCCCTGAAATTTACTGTGAGCCTAGAAGAAGAAGTAAGAATATTTATAATACTTTACCTGCATCATAATTTTCATGTCGATGTTAGAGTATGGTTCTGTTTATCCAATGTCAAACAGGTCTTTGCTGTAGAAAAAATACAATAATAAGTATATTATTCAATATTATTATAAATTATTCATCTAAACAGCGACCAGGAATATAAAAATCTATTTAAGAGCGTACCCCTAAAATTAGGCTTAATACCAAATCGGTCTGTGCTCGGCACGTGCTGTGAATACTGACATGTCGGACTGGATCAGGAATCAGCTTAAACCAATCTTCGCGCTTAAAAGCATTTTCGATCCCACTTCTGGCATCGACCAGAATGGAGGTGAAGATATGGCTAAAGCTGAAGGTTAGCATAGGTATGCCTAATAAGCACTAAGAGCAACATAATTAACTATGAACTATGCAATTTGACGTAACAAAATTTTTTTTATTATAAGAGGGAGGAAAACAAGCATGCGGTCATATATTCTATGTGCTTCCCTTCCTGGGTATCAAACTATCTCCTTCCATACCAAATTTCATCTCAATTGGTTGAGTGGTGTAAGCGTGGAAAAGTAAATATAATAGTATATATTTTCGCATTTATAAACATTACTAGCTTTTACCCGCGGCTTCGCACGCGTAAACTATTCGGTCTGGTAGTTGCAATTGAAATTTTTCGGGATTTTACAAAATTCCCCTGGAAATTTCCACAAATTTATATCGTGGTCTTCATTGAGGTTGTGTTGTGAATAACTGTACAAAATTAAGACTCTAAACCCAGTAATGAAATTACAATTGTTTTCCCAATTCAAATTCAAAATTCAAATTCAAATCATTTATTCAGTAAATAGGCCGCAATGGCACTTTTACACTTCATTTCTTAAACTACCAGCGCTTTCGGAAAGACCATTCATTGCCAAGAAGAATGCGCGCAAGAAAGTTGTCAGAAAGTCATTTTTTCAAAATAAAATATTTACAAATAAAAAACTTGAAAACTACAGTATACAATTAAAGAAAAACATTACAAATAATAATAATACAGCACTGCGGATGTATGGGGTCCCTAAGTTACAAAACTATCCCGTGGGAATATCGGGATAAAATGTAGCGTATGTGTTATTCCAGACGTCCGGCTACCTACATATCAAATTTCATGACTCTAAGCTCAGCCGGTTATTATTTCAAGATTTTATTCCCTTTTCGGGGTAAAAACAGCCTTTGTGTTATTCCATACC
>NC_133475.1:303164-305609 GCF_025370935.1 Choristoneura fumiferana | reverse complement strand
TCCTATCCCGGGGAATATCGGAGATAAAAGTGTCCTATGTTTTAATCCAGGTTATAAACTAACTTTTTTCCAATTTCATCCAAATCCGTTCAGCCGTTTCAGCGTGAGGAATTAACAAACCATACTCACTTCACTCACAAACTTTCACATTTATTAAAATTAGTAGGAGTAAGATAAGATTAGTAAGACTATAAGTCAACATTTATGACTTAAAGGGCTGTTTTTACCACCCATTGACAAGTCAATGACCAAGGAGTAAATGATATTAATTGTACGAGTCGAAAAGGCTGTTTGCCCTATCAGCAATTTTTTTATAAATGTTTACAAATTGTTTTCCAGTTTTGTTTAGTATTTGAATCATAATATGGAAGTTCATTCAAAGCGCATGCAGAGAGCGTGTGTCCACACTCCTACCGTAATTATTGCTAGCTGAAGGTATTTATGAATGTTGGAAGATATGATAAGATAGAGATTCCTAGATTACTGTCTATGTCCTTTGGGTTAGTGACGGTATGTTATCCTTGTATTGGCATGAAAACACATTCCTTGCAACACATTCTCGCACATTTCTGGTGGAACGGAGAATAAAATGGAATTGAATGGAATGGATGGCATAGATGGAATGGATAGATAGTGTTGTTTTCGTACGTGACAGGCGCATCCTGAGAGCAAGCTCCAAGAGGCGGCGTGTTCGTGGCCGCAACTTAGTGTGGCGCGGCGAGGCGGGCGCGGCGGGCGCGGCAGGCGCGGCTCGCGTCGCTGGGCGTGCTGCGGGCGCTGCAACTGTTGCGCGCGCGGCGCGACCGCACCGCATGCACACAACGTGAGTGTATTAGTGTGGCGCGGGAGGGCGGCGCGGCGCGCGCGGCAGGCGCGGCTCGCGTCGCTGGGCGGTGCTGCGGGCGCTTGCAACTGTTGCGCGCGGCGCGACCGCACCTGCACGACAAGTGAGTTGTATTAGTGTGGCGCGGGGAGGGGCGCGGCGGGCGCGGCAGGCGCGGCTCGCGTCGCTGGGCGTGCTGCTGCGGGCGCTGCAACTGTTGCGCGCGCGGCGCGACCCGCACCTGCACGACAAGTGAGTTATTAGTGTGGCGCGGGGAGGGCGCGCGGCGCGCGGCAGGCGCGGCTCGCGTCGCTGGGCGTGCTGCGGGCGCTGCAACTGTTGCGCGCGCGCGCGACCCGCACCTGCACGACAAGTGAGTGTATTAGCTTGTGGCGCGGGGAGGGGCGCGCCGGCGCGGCAGGCGCGGGCTCGCGTCGCTGGCGTGCTGCGGGCGCTGCCAACTGTTGCGCGCGCGGCGCGCACCCGCACCTGCACGACAAGTGAGTGTATTAGTGTGGCCGGGGAGGGGGGCGCGGCGGCGCGGCAGCGCGGCTCGCGTCGCTGGGCGTGCTGCGGGCGCCTGCAACTGTTGCGCGCGCGGCGCGACCCGCACCTGCACGACAAGTGAGTGTATTAGTGTGGCGCGGGAGGGGGCGCGGCGGCGCGGCAGGCGCGGCTCGCGTCGCTGGGGCGTGCTGCGGGCGCTGCAACTGTTGCGCGCGCGGCGCGACCCGCACCTGCACGACAAGGTGAGTGTATTATGTGGCCGCGGGGAGGGGGCGCGGCGGCGCGGCAGGCGCGGCTCGCGTCGCTGGGGCGTGCTGCGGGCGCTGAACTGTTGCGCGCGCGGCGCGACCCGCACCTGCACGACAAGTGAGTGTATTAGTGTGGCGCGGGGGGGGGCGCCGCGGCGCGGCAGGCGCGGCTCGCGTCGCTGGGCGTGCTGCGGGCGCTGCAAACTGGTTGCGGCGCGCGGCGCGACCCGCACCTGCACGACAAGTGAGTGTATTTAGTGTGGCGCGGGGAGGGGCGCGGCGGCGCGGCAGGCGCGGCTCGCGTCGCTGGGCGTGCTGCGGGCGCTGCAACTGTTTGCGCGCGCGGCGCGACCCGCACCCTGCCACGACAAGTGAGCTGTATTAGCTGTGGCGCGGGGAGGGGCGCGGCGGCGCGGCAGGCGCGGCTCGCCGTCGCTGGGCGTGCTGCGGGCGCTGCAACTGTTGCGCGCGCGGCGCGACCCGCACCTGCACGACAAGTGAGTGTATAGTGTGGCGCTGGGAGGGGGCGCGGCGGCGCGGCAGGCGCGGCTCGCGTCGCTGGGCGTGCTGCGGGCGCTGCAACTGCTTGCGCGCGCGGCGCGACCCGCACCTGCACGACAAGTGAGTGTATTAGTGTGGGCGGGGAGGCGGGCGCGGACGGCGCGCAGGCGCGGCTCGCGTCGCTGGGCGTGCTCGCGTGGGCGCTGCAACTGTTGCCGCGCGGCGCGACCCGCACCTGCACGACAAGTGAGTGTATTAAGTTGTGGCGCCGGAGGGGGCGCGGCGGGCCGCCAGGCGCGGCTCGCGTCGCTGGCGTGCTGCGGGCGCTGCAAACTGTTGCGCGCGCGGCGCGACCCGCACCTGCAC
>NC_133475.1:267737-303064 GCF_025370935.1 Choristoneura fumiferana | reverse complement strand
TTTAATTAAGTTGTTAAGTTTAATTTATTAAGTTAAGTGTTTTGTACCCGAATCCCGGTCGCCACGTGACAGGCTTTGCCTAGTGTGGGACCATTGGCAAGCAATTTGTAAAGCGATACTTTTTCATTAAACTATTTTTAACTGCTTTGTAACACGCCTCAATCTATACCTACATATACTATGGCGACTTTAGTTAATGATTTGATCACAGAATTAATTTACCTTACTTAACAACATTAACATTGTATTTAGGACAGAGCAGTTCGCATGGTCGAACATCCATGGCCACCCACTGTTATTGAAATTTTCACTACCCAAAAGTTTTTTTAAGTTAGGTAGCGAGCAAAATACGTCCTGGTAGTAGGGTCAATGAGCCACACTACCTACCCAAAAACGCCAGTAACACCAGAGGTTGTCCGGTGTATTGGCAGTCTAGAGGGCTACCACGCACGTGTGCCAGTAATTTCACAAGCTACCTTACTCTCAATGCCGGAACACATCATCGCTATCAGTCGGTTACTGCTTGGTGGTAATCAGCACGGACCTTGAAAAAGATCCAACCACCCTCAAAAGCAAATGGAACATGTTGGAACTTGAATCGAAACAAATTGCATCTTGTGCGACAATGCTCCCCCACCTGTGTCGTTACAATTTCAATTACTGGCGTGCTGCTCGAGATAGTCGGTAAATACGGCTCTAGCAAGCACGCGGCAAACAACGATGTTTGCTTTACAATTTGTTTGCTTTGCATCGGGCGATTAGAGGTGCTTGATAGGGCGGCACAGCGGTAGCTACAGATGGTAAAAGCTATAACAATAACATGCGAATTGCGGTGAGTTGTTTTAGTATAATTAAAAATTCAATTCACAATGTCTTACCTATTTCGGTGACATTCTGGGCACTGTTAAATATCATGGGACAGTTAAAGAAAGCCAGGCTTGTGTGGGTGCATATCTAGTCGTATAATTTTTGGAAGTCATAATGTAATGTTGATTTTTCCCGTCGAAACCGTAATTTTTCAGTTTTTTTTAATAATCAGGTGATTAACTGGTAGAACTTTATAAGTTAGGTTATGTTTTTTTTTTTTATGCGACTGGATGACAAACGAGCAAGTGGGTCTCCTGATGGTAAGAGATGTTTGCTTTATGTCAATATTATTTGGTTTACTCAAGAAATTATTAACATTACAAGATTATTTTATTATAACTTATAGGTTAGCGTAGGCCTGTTTTATAAGATAATCGTATAAAATTTGCTTCTCGAGTAAATCGAACTACCTATATCAAATGAAGCATTATACCACATTTTACAGTTATATCCTTATATCAAATGCTGTTTACACACCTAGTTCATGTACCATTATAATATATCATGCCGTTCCATAGTCACGACGATTTACTGTAATTCAGTGCAAATAGAAAATCGTCCACTTGAATTGACCATTTTAAATTTGGACCAAAATGAATATCAAGCAACGTGAATTTTGTGTGCTGAAAAATATTTATAACCAAATTTATTTTTGTTGTAAATTAATTAAATCCAAATGGAATATTGTCCATTATAAATTAAGAGCAAAATTAAATAAGCAATAAGTGAATTCTGTCTAAATCAAGTCTTATGTAGGCCCAAAACCAATGATTACGAGTGGAACAAACGTAAATACAAGTGTCGGTTTTTCTCAGCATATGGACATCAAATTTGACAATTTTACCATAGATAGAACAAAGTTCATTTTCGACGATATTCAGGATGAACAATTTTCCTTGTTGATGTATTTCAAATTGTAATTTTTCTGCTTTGACATATAGTTTCGACTTGTCCATTTTCCATTTGCACCAAATGACAGTTAATCGTCACTGATCGTCACGAAGCGATCGGCGCCCTAACAACCAGAAATCAAACATTCGATTACACCAGCTACAGCTATAATACATACATTATAGCAATAAAACCAAGTACGTCAACACTGAAGCCAGTGATAACATTGCCCACCTCATTACCTACCCGATACCTCTGACATGCGATACGGGGTCGTCGAGGGTGTTAGCGATTGTTTACGCACGTTAATTGCCACAAACGATGCGAGAAATACACTGCAGTTTCATTACATTGCGCGGTCACGCAGCTATCGGTATGTAAATGCTCGATCATTGCCAACAGTGTATCGCAACGCGTGCGAACTGTCGCACCGTCTTAATGGCTCTTTAATTGCGTGGTGCGAAGAGCGGCGCCCGCGCGGCGCCGGTAACTGCTTGATAAAGTTTCGCCGTTTTGTGAAACAGGCCGAATTTTTAGAACTTTGTAGATGGTAATTTTTTAATGGATTAATTTTAAAGGTACCGTGACACCTCAAAACCTTTGTATTCTCACATGCAGCGCAGATGTGTCGTTTATGCAATATATATTTAAAAAAAAAACAATTTTTTAAAAATTTTCTTCAGCTTTAAATCATAAATAAGGAAATTGGACCATAAATTACGTATTTATGTACCAAGAAGTATACTCGTGAACACGGCCACTGTAATGTGGTCGCAACATCTAGGTAAATACGAGTATAAGGTACTCGTGTGATATGTTCTGTTTGTAGTATTTTGACCATGAGCGAAAATCACGAAAATTACATTATAAGTAAAAGAATACAACGAAATGGACAGCCTTCTTTCTGAAGTCGGTTAAAAAATTCAATACTCCCGTACAAGCTACCCGAAAAGCTTTGTAAAGTTATTCCAAAACTATCCCCAGTCGAATGAAACAGTCGCGTGGTGTTTTTGCGAATGTGCTGGCGCGGCGGACAAGGGCCGTACCGTATGCTAAGCGGCGCGCGGCGCGGTGCCGCAAAAACCGCGCGCGGCGCTGCCCGGGCTGCGCGCCACTCTACCTACACTGTTAAATGGGAAAGTTTGTACGAGTGTGTGAGCGTGCGTGCGCGTGCGCGCTTTTGTGTGTTTATGTTCCTTACCTACTCTTTCACGCTAAAGCTTAATTAAATATATGAAAAAACTAGCTTTTGCCCGCGGCTCGCCCGCGTGGAATTCTGTTATCGCGCGCTGTTCCCTCGGGAACTGTGCACTTTTTCGGGATAAAAAGTAGCCTATGTCACTCTCGGGCCCATAAACTATCTCTGTACCAAAAATCACGTCGATCCGCCGCTCCGTTTCGACGTGAAAGACGGACAAACATAAAAACACACAAACATACAAACACACACTTTCGCATTTATAATATTAGTATATAATATGGATTGTTTGGACCTCTAACACAACAATGCAAAAATGTGATTGCATTTTTTTTTAAAATTAGGTATCTCATCATAGAAAACAGTCGAAAGTCGATCAAACAGCAGGTTTGCAGGTGGTAGGACCTTGTGCAAGGTCCGCCCGGATTGCTACCACCATCTTGCTCGCTAATCCTGCCGTGAAGCAGCAGTGCTTGCACATTGTGTTTCGGCGTGGAGAGTAAGACAGCCGGTGAAATTACTGGCACTTGAGGTATCCCATCTTAGGCCTCTAGGTTGGCAACGCGTCTGCAATACCCCTGGTGTTGCAGATGTGTATGGGCGGTGGTGATCTCTTACCATCAGGAGACCCATTTGCTCGTTTGCCATCCAGTCAAATAAAAAAAATAAAAAAAAAACAGATTTTTTTCGAATTTTGGTATCTCGAAATAGCAAAAATTTACATTTACGTCAGTGTTGTGTTAGAGTTAGAGGTGCGGTGTGGAGATAGCTGGATGTGGATCTCGGTGAGTAGAAACACGCAGGGTAACGTTTAATGCAATAGGTTTAGTTATAGCGATAATAAATACATTAAAAATTTTGACCCTTTTTTAGACAGGAAGAGTCAGGCCCATTGTTTCTTAAGAAATTAACTTCACCTGACCTGTTGAATATTCCTTTAAAGTTAACGGAAGTCGAAAATAACACGCTGCATTGTGCGGTAGAGTAGAGTGCGGCCGGGCCCGGGCGCGGGTCAGCGGCGGGTCAACCCTTGCTCTGCCGAAGACGGCGCCTCCTCTTCCGTGTCCGCTAAGTGCCCAAAAAATTTATGTCGCAAGGTGCCGTGTGGGGTCGCACTTGTTTTTGTTTTCCCTTATTTGGCTTTGTCGTATTCGTAGCATGTAGGCTCGGGTCCAGAGTTTGGTGGAGCCGGCGGAGCGGTGGAAGTGTTAACCTTTTAACGGTTACATTATTATGTACAATGGACGTATAGCTAGGTAAATACATATTATGTGTTCTTTTTCACATGGTTTTGTTACGACTTGTTACTTTGTAATGGAGTCCATTTTACGATATTTAATTTAAAAAAATATATATTGATAGCTACTATTATTGGGTATCATCAATGCAATGCCTGTTATTGATCTTAAAACTTCGTAATAGCAAAAATTTAAATGTTCCAAAAAATTCAAGTTTTCTAAAAACTTATGAGAAACTTGTCTATGCTTAAAACGAAAATCCTCAACGTACGACCACGACCTCTATTGATATAGAGTACTAGGTTTAGCGACTTATAAGAGAGTGTATTTGCAACCAAAACGTCGTAAGCGACGGCAATCTAATGGCGCTTAGGTACGCGTTTCGTTCAACGTTTGTGCAGTGCAGTGAGTTGGACAGACTGGGTGTTAATATCCAAAAATCTAATGCGTAAGTAGTAGAGATACAATGTGCCTTTAACTTCTTGAGTAGTTCAGTTATTTGTTTGCACGCACTTGGAAATACATTTTTACTACATTTTTTTATTGTGGTTAATAAATGGTTGCATAAGTTGATCGAAGTTCGAAGCGAAGAGAATAATAAAGATCTTTTACAGACATTCAGTTAAAGTAACCCCAATATCCTGAAATATTCTAGAGGAATATTTATTGATCGGGCTACCAAACCAGTAATGATGTCGTAAAATGCGGTACCTACTGCCTACTTGGATAATGTTACTCGTATAGGTAACCTAATCAACAAAAAGTTGAAAACCTCCGACTTTGTCACTTCAAAGTTCAATATCTCAAAAATGGCTCAACCGATTATGGTAAAACATGTCTAATAACCATTTTTAAAAAACCAGCTTTCAAATAAATAAAAACCCGTTTAAGAGCCACACACAGACACATAGACAGATAGCGGCCAAACTTATAACACCCCTCTTTTTGCGTCGGGGGTTGAAATGTGTGTGTTTTACCCGTAAGGGCACCTCCCGTGCCGTGGCAGCGTGGCACGTGGCGCGAGTCCCGTGGCAAGGTGCGACTGGCACCTGCCTCGCGGCGGCAGGTGAGGCGTGGCGCGCAGTGCGCAGGGGCGGCACCTGCGCCACGCCCACCCAGGTACAGGTGAGCCACATAAAGACGCTCGCTATGTACCTGCGCCACGCCCACTCAGGTACAGGTGAGTCACATAAAGAAGCTCGGCTGTCTGCTACGCCCCTTCAAACCGGTTGTCGGACGTCGAGCTAAGGTAGGGTTTCAAGATAATTTCGTTTTATAGTACCACAATTGACACAATAAACCGTATTTGAATTAATTAAGTACCGAATCCGGTCACCACGTTACAGGCCCAGCCTAGTGTGGGACCAACAGATATTTGTAACCCAGTATGTATTTTTTCTTGTACAACAATTTTTATTTATTTTTTTTATTTAGTATACTCGCAAGTTAGTGTAGTGCATCTTCGCTGGAATAAACGTTATGTTCTAACAGCCGAATTGAAATCCCAGGATGGTATTAAACTTCTACTGGAACTGCCAAAACGCACCTGCATAGCATAACATTAATTTACGAAAAAATAGTTTTAGAAAAATATTCTCCAAAATGTTGTCTTCAAACTTATGTAACTTTGCGGAGCTCCATATTAATTTTGGCATTATACTAGAAGGATTATACCAGTTTTTTCAAAAGTTCAGCTATCTATATTATACTGGTGGCGCGACAAACCAGATTCTTTACTGTATTAAATAATAAGTACGTAACTATAAGATGCTGTTTCACCATCCACTGATTAGTGTTAACTGACGGTTAAATGTGATGCCGTCTCCATCTATTCGAACAAAACAAATAGAGACGGCATCACATTTAACCGTCACTTAACACTAATCAGTGGATGGTGAAACAGCCCCTAAATATAAGGATAAAACCGGAAGAAGTTTATCTGCTCGGGGAGTTCATAAAGTCATTAATTTGCAACAAATGTGACGTTATCTTCCACTAGGGTCAATGGAACAGTAAACCTAATTGATAAGGTTCAGTTTCCATCAAACATCAGCAGTCCAGGTGCTCAAAAATACTTGAACACGCTACACTAATCGACAATACGATGACGCATTGGGTGCGGGGGGCGTTCCTCCCCGGGCAGCAATTTTTGGGGGGGGGCCAAAATTCCATAATAAATACCTAATACTGAATAATCTCAACACAATAATATATTGCACAGATTTGCCGCACCTACAATTCGGACTGATTAGAATGAACACAAAATTTTCCAGTATACTGTGACGAAATCGGGGAATCCCCTTTTATAATGAATGGTACCTACAATAATGACATCTTGTATACTATAGTTTTTTAAAACAAGAGGGCGACAAAATTTTCTTCCGCCCCGAGCGGCTGATACCCACGCTGCACCACTGCGATGACGTTCAAATCTTAATGAGCACCTACAAAGCTCCTATGTTTACGAGTATAACGATGACTCCCACAGACACAGAGTGTAGCGTAAATGAAAAACTAAAAGTACTTAGTTCAAAAACTAAAAGTGTTTGTGTATTTTTTTGTCCTACTGTGCCCAATCTAAAAGTTACGAATACAGCGTACCCCAATTAAGCGGTTTAGCGAGGTTGCATACTATTCACATAATTTAATGCTGGCCCCGTTCTTCTATCAGTTTTGATTTAAAAAAAAACGATGAAGCACAATACTTACAAGTAGAGTTAGGCATCAAGTAGACTTGGCAAAACATACGAATATTTTTATAAAAATTAAATTTATTTAAAAATTTATGTAAAAAACTAACTTGAAATTAAAAATAGCTTTTGGTTTGTCTATGCCTATGGTTCTCAGTAGGTATATTATAATTAGGTAACACCTTGAATAATTGCTTGTCAAACTATAAGCAACGAGGCCATTTTTTGCCGACGCAACTAATGTAATCACCGCCGTCCCTCACGTTCCAGGAAGGTGAACACTCACCTTAATGCGCTCCATTAAGATGATTGCCAATTAGCACGTAACTTAGTTAGCGTTGCGCCGTTGTCGCTGCTGTAGTTAAGTTGTTGTTCTAAGTTGTAGGTTGCTGTGTCCGGTGCAAGAGCGTCTCCACGCTTCTTGCTTTAATTAAGTATAACTGAGCTTGAATTTTTGAACGAATGTTTAAGTAGAGCCGTAAATTAAGGTCGCTTTTAAGCAATAAGACTGCCTGTTGTCTAGCTTCTATTTTTAATTTCGTTAATTCGCTGTATTTGTTTGTGGTGCTCCATAAGGCAGTTGTCTCACCGCCAGCGAGGAAACGATTGGCTATCGACTATTTTCTCGCTCAAGAAACGAACAAAAGATATAAGATCCTGTGTGAGTAAAAGAGACACATAATTATAATAATAGTTGATCGCTGGCTGTTCACACTGTCGGCGAGAACTCGCTTTTACATCTTTTGTCGCAGCGACAAGAGCTATAAAACTCGCTGAGCTATAGATACTCGCTCAGCGATGTCAGCTTGGCGGCCGCCCCGCACGAACGAGTCGAGTGGAGCGAGTAATCGCCCGTCGCACTCGAACACTCGCTTACAGCCAGCGACAAAGCTACACCCGCTTCTCGCTGCTCACCCACTCGTTTCTACTTACTCGCTCTACTCGTTTCTCGCTCATCGTCGGCGGTGGGACAAGTGCCTAACTCATTATGTGTAGTTCATTTTCTTAAGTTTATGCAAGTGATTGATACACTTACAAATAAGTAATGGTACATTTACAAAGCTCTACAGAGCGGCTTAGCTCTTACTTGGTACCTAACACTTAACGTAATTATTAATTTGCATTTAATAACTGCACCACACCTTTCTAACTTCAATTAAAATGCAAAGTAAAACCGTAATCAAGGAATAAGAGCGGTTTGGCGCCGTAAACACCGGCTAACGCGGCACCTCGCCGTCCCGAGACCATCTGGCCACCTCAGCCCTTCCGCGATATTATACAACAATAAAACACTCATTACTACAAACTCCCGCCAATAAAGGCAAGACGGCGTCCCGAAAAATAATAAAATTAATTAATTAAAAACAAGCCTTCCGTCATCTGCGGGCAGCGCCGCGGGCTCTATAAACATTTGCCGATGATACTCCTCTCGATATGATCAGTTGAAAACGAGAAAAGTTTTTCAATTTTCCGTCAATACAAAGCGCCGGTTAGATGACGCGGGATTAGTTTGCGATTTAATTAAATAATCCGGGAAATTTTACGTAAAGGCTTAGGTTTGGTGATGGATGGGTACACACAGATACGGCGCGGGGCAGCACTGCACAGGCGCGCCGGCCAATGGGGACCTCTTGATGAAACCAAAGGTATCATTCTAATGTTGACATCCCACTTAAAAAAATCCTAATAGGAATTTGGTCTGATACGAACATTTGAGAATGATATATAATATGATATAATAATATTGTTATTTTTATTTTATTTTTGACGGTTGAAGCTTTTTTCACTTCCACCGAACGTAGCTATAGTTTATTTATTTTTTCAAGATTGATAGATGTTTAGAGTTAGGCACTTAACCAAGAAACCCCCTGTAGATTATCAGGTGTCAGGTGACATGCGACGTTCCTGGAAAAAACATTTTTTAACTATTTCTTGTGCTTTGCTAGCGTTAATAGCTAAAATAATTGTTTAATAGTTGGCCGAGGACCGGCATGATGATGACAGAAAACTCTATGCTAAATATTTATTAGCAAATTATATAGTAGTTTCCCTTTCTTTTTTTTAACAATGTGTAAAGAAGTGTGTTTAAAAGCAGATTACAATTACACTATTTTTTTTTTCACTTCAATTTGTTTTATTTTTGAAAGCCTCAAACGCCGCAAATATGCCGCCCTGGGAACCAGCTACATGTTTGCGGCATTTGGTGTTGAAACCTTGGGGCCTTGGGGGCCAAGTGCGCGTCGGCTGTATAAAGATATGTCGACGCGCCTAATAGAGGCCTCGGGCGACCAGAGGGCTGGCCACTATTTCGCACAGCGTATAAGTATCGCTATACAACGAGGAAATACGGCCAGCCTTCTGGGCACCTTACCCATTGACGGCGATTTAGGCCAAATTTTCTATCTATAGTTTAATTATGTTTTATTATGTTTGTTTTTGAAAAAATAAAACAAATTACACTATTAAAATGGATTCTCATCTCCAATTTTCAAGCCGTAGGAAATAAACAACTCAATAGCCTAACTAATTCGTCCCAAAAAGAAATCTCATTCCGTCTCCACTTTTCCGCAACTGTTAAAAAATTACGCTAATCAAATAACTGATTTAATAAGTTACTTTGGAATTCCGCGTCCCCATTTCACACCCCTTTCGATTCTTAAAAAGGGGTTTCGATTTATTAAAGCAAAGCGGGAGTAATCACGACACGGCGGTAATCCCGATTGTAGATTCAATAAAGAACAATAAGCGGCCGAGCGCTTGTGCAACATTAGCATTCGAAAGAATTGGTCGCGGACAAAGAGGACTTATCCGGCGACCGCTTGAATTGCCGGCGTTATCTCGCTTGCATTATCTTTTGTAGTTCTTAACAGGTTTTCACTGCGTCGAAATAAGATGTTACGGTTCTCTTTTTGTACTTTAGGAAGGAGAAATCACAACGGACTTATTTCTACTATAACCATTTTGATTTTTATTGCCCTTTCAAAACTATAGACAGAGTCTGATAAGTGAGTCCTAGCACAAGCAATTTAAATCGAAATTGAATTAAGAAAAATGTAAAGTTTCTTACTCACATTCGCATGAACACACTAACCAACGAGACACTGTAGCACGTCCTCACACCTTTTAGACTGATCAGTTGGGCCAGCGTGGTTACCTCTGAAGGCTGTGTACGGGTTCGATCTTCTCTTTTGTTTGGGTTTGAACATTTATATAATGTATTGACCTTAATATTCTAACACCTATGGATGGATGATGTGTGTCAAATGTACAATATTCCGAATTAAATATATTTGAATGTGCGAATCTTTGCGCACATGTGATTGCCCTCTGTTACATTTGTGGCAGTTATTTTTTATCTGTAAAATGTGTTGCCAATCCTATTTATTTATTACAAGACGCCACGTTCTTGTCCCAGGACTCGCTTTCCAGACTATAATTAGGTACCTAGTTATAAACAATACATGTAACGATCCGCTGTGTTATACTAGCCCGCGACTTGTTCGTCGCCATTCCTGCCGCACTTCGCTCAAAGCCTTTGTGCCCTCCTTACAGCTCTCGTTAGTCTAATTAGGGCACATCACATACATCCCTATAGAAACAACAAAGAAAACTTACTTTTTCTTACAATGGTGCCTCGTGTAAGATTAGTTTCTTGATTTTCTCAGTTTTATGTTTAAACTTATATTAAAAAACGAGCTGGCTGGCGTGGCTGTTGATGACGATGATTAAAAAAGAGACAAAAAGAGACAAAACAAAACTGGATCGAAACACGAAATTTAAAAATTGATTTGGTTTATTTTTAAAATTGTAAATTGCGATTGAACTTTGTTTGCAATTAGCGCATAATCCTTGGACAAAGAAACGTGATCAAAATCTATATTCACGTAACTTTCCGTAGCCATCTCAAACTGAACAATGACAGACTTATTCAATTTTGATCGAGTTGTAGCGGTCTTCGGAACCGTTAACAAAAACCATCCCCGGAAGACATACAAAAACTTTGGAAGATCAATAATCGGGAATAGAATGAGCAACCTGCCTGTAGAGGCAATTAAACGAATTATCTCGCGATCAAAGAGGGGGTGGGTAGTGGTGGGGAATCAATCTTTGAGCTGAACCTGCCGGCCGGAGGCGCTTTAGAGCGGCCGACACGACGCTCGTGTTTAAACTTTTGCCTTCTTAGTTGAAGTATAGAATTGGCAATCTCATGCGCAATTTCTAATAAACGTATAATAAAAATAAATGTTTGTAAAGTTTAGTTTATTTTAGTTTTAGTTAGTAACGGGTTATTAGTAAAAGACATAATCTATAATCTGTTTTACATAAAGACTATATTATTATCTATATATTAAGACACTTTTTTAGAATATCGCGGTCATAACTCATTTCAAGGTACACGGAACAAAACCTGAATTTAAATCATAAAAGATACAGAAAGCCTATTATGTAATTCTCATAATGTCATGGTACAGTCACCAGCACCAATATCTGACACAACAAGCATGCATAAATATCTGATAAGACTCTATTTCTAGGGCCGGTAGGACGTGTCAGATATTTTTGCACGCTCCGCTGTGGCAGATATTAATGCTGGTGACTATAGTACAACGACTAGCTAGCAGAATGTGAACTTGACAATTTCAATATAGTCGAGATAAAGGGCTACATTATTGATCACATACTTATCTGGTTTACATTGAAGAATAAAGATAAAAAAGTTCTTAGTTGCATGTTTTTATGAGTTCATGGTGATAACGGTTACGGAGTATTTTTAATTGATTGACGGTACTTTTAATGTATTATATTTTACTTATTGCTTGTGATAATAACTGTTGATTCTAGAACAAACTTTTGCTCACGTTCTGGCTAATCACAAGAGGTAAAAGTCGTTTCTGATTCTTGGCGAGAACAAAAATAACTGCCTATTAACTTGATTATCCTTATAAGTGTAGGTATCGTCGCCGGTTAAAGACGAGAGCCGGAGGTGCGGCGCGGACGCCGTCGGCTAGATTAATTTAAATATCAAAACTAATTTGCGGGAGTGGCGCGTTTGATTGTGCGCCGAATTCCTGCCCGGGGGAGAAAAATTACAATACCGACAAAGGGTTGGTCAGGGAAGAATCAAGAAAAGATAAACTGTGGAGCAGAGCTGATCTTTTCGTGGGTTTTTAAAGTTGAGGTTCGTTTTGTCAACACAAACCCAAAAGCATCTTTGTCGCTCAAGGCTCAAGGCATCGTGGTGTAGTTGAAAAAGTTGGACTATGTTAATCTGTAGGTACCTATGCAAAATTGATACTGGTAAAAGTTTAATTGCAATAGGTACCTAAGTACGAAAATCTGTCACATAACTAAATGGACTATGGGTCCAGATCGGCGCACACAAGCTAATTAAAAAGGTGCAAAGTACATTATCGACACTATTGAAGACCAAAAGGCAGCGGCTATCTCTCGCAACGAATCGCGATTGCTTTTCAACGAGTGAATGCAGTCAGCCTTTTTGAGCACGCTGTAATTTGGCATTAAGTTTAATTTGAGATTTTATTATTATCGTCCTGTTAATTCATGAGTGATGAAATAAGGGTAGGAAGTTATTAAAATATGCCATTAAATTGTTATTTATGTATCGCACAATGGAATGTTTCCTATTTTTCCACTGTTTAATGTTCAATTTTTTAACTCCATTTACCCCTACGAATTTAAAACTTTCATCCACTACTTAATCGCTATCTTTAGCTATAGCTATATCTATATGCAGCAGCAGCGTGTCACCTTATTAGGCATTAAGGAGGGATACGTCAAACAATGTTCTCTGTTGACCAGCGACTTGGCCTACTCGTAGCATAAGTACATAACAACTTGAGTATTTTCAATGTGGCGCGGGCTAGTTGAAATAGACGAAAATAATCCTCTCATTCAGGGTAAAGTTGTCTTAAACTTGAGGCGGGCGGCGCCGATCGCGCCGGAACGGCCTCATAATCGGAAGGGTTGGACTACCCTCGCCTTAATTAGTAAAAATCGCGCGACATTTCATCCGACCTGTCAAACTTCCGGAAACGCCGCCATTATACAAATGGCGGCCGGAAGCCTCCGTCTCCAGTTAATTTGTTTTCCTCCAAATGACCGGCCTTTAATGAGAATTAAGGTGTTTATGGAAAAGGGGCCGATAATAGAAGGAAAGTTGATTTCATTTCGGGAAATTAATGAGAATGGAGTTAATTGTCGCGCGGGTATTGGGATTTACGGCGTTCCGATACGGCGCTGCGCAGCGCTAGTGGGATTTATGGGCGCCAACTACTTTCAATTTCAAGTCGACGCCGCGGCGGGTAATGTGTTTTGTTTTGACAGCTACAATAACAAGACGCTGTTCGCCCCCTTTACCCACTGCCAGACATAGACACCGACTTAACTGTGTAAAGCTCAAATTATGGCGCTACGTTGTATGTAGGTTTCGTTGTTGCGAACAGTAGCACTGTCAATGTGGCTTAAGGACATTGCAGCGAGGACTTTAAATGTGTATAATAATTACGTAAATACTTACATAGTGCTGATGCAGTAGCTAAGAGAAAAATGGCCAAGTGTGGAGAAGAATGATTAAGTTCATTTTCACTACACTTTTTTAGTCGGTACCCTCTTGATAGAGTGGTCGTAGTTATGGGTTGAGGATTGGTAGCGAACCTTCATGGTATCTTTCTTGGAAAAGTGATGCGGTACCTTTCACCCCGAAATGCTCTGAAAGTCCGGAGTTCGCAATTCGCCAAAAAGACTTCTGCAGTTTATTACGCTTTCACGATTAGCAATCGTAATGTGGTACAAAGAAAGTTTGAGACCGAGAAGGTTTATCCCGGGAAAATGTGTAGTTATTGTGGGCTCACGATAAACAAATTCTTTGCAGATAAACTCGCGGGCAACCGGCTAGTACCTACGTAGGTAGTATAACAAGGGTACATATTTATTTTATATGCATTTTGCCATGTGCCTTGTATTTTTTGCACATATTATGTAATTTATTTAATGTATGATGACCAGATGGTCCCAAAGGAAAACCAGCACCGTTCGCAAGACCGGCAGATTGCTGATTCGGGACCATTTCGTGACATGCATAAAACTATATTTAATGTTTTTCTTTATTTTTTTTATCCATTGTTCTTATGTTTTTCACGAATATGTTTTATTTCTTTCAAATGATTTCGTTCTTTCTTTCTTATATATTTTGTAACAACAAACACTTGTAAACCTACCCTTTTTCTAGTGAAATAAACTTTTCACTTCACTTCAGGCATGGTATAACTATAATTTATGTTTAATTTTTATTGTTAATAAGATTAAACTTCTTAATCTTGGCGAAGGTGGCTCTCTAATGACAGCAGAGCGGCGCCCGGATGGAAGGTTAAACTCGGACAAACGGAATAATTCATCCGTCGAAGCCTTCCCCCGGCAGCCCGCGAGCCCCCGGGGGAGGCGCCAGCGGACGCACTCCGACCATGCTCGCTGTTGGTTGACACACAAACCTCAATCTTACAAAGTTACTTTTATCGACAAAACAAATCTACTCATTTCTCGAACGGCCGGCAACGCATCCGTAACTCAGCTTATGTTATGGATGTCCATGGGCGGCGGTGATAGCTTTCCATCAGGTGACCTGCCTGCTCGTTTCCCCTATCTTATAAAAAAATTGCTTGCAACTTTCGTGTACCTACCTATTTGTTTGTATGTTTTCTGCAAACAATTTTCAACAACCAAACCATTTTTTTCCTGAACAGTATCCGATTGAGAAGTGGTATACTTCTGTACAATAATCTTATGTCCCTACCTAAAATTCTGGTGGTCCGACGAAGATCGAGGCCGCAGGACGGAACTTGTCGGCGGGTGTGTACCTAGGGAGAAGCACGCATCTTGGACTGACGAAACCTTTATTTTCCGTTTTTTCTATTTATTCTAGTTACAGTACAATAAAGGTATCACATAAATTGTATGATAAAAAATCACTGCGACGCTTGTTGCATTCTGAAATGGTAGTCAATATTCCCAATTCACTTGTTTGTTTATAAAAAAAGTACCTCAGTAATTATAATTCTCATAACTAAAATGACTAAGTTCCATGTAGAGGACAAGAAACCACTCTCCTCATGCTCCGGCCATCCGGCTCGAGGGCCAAACAAAAAAATTCTATTCTTTATATCTGGTCCTTCGACCAGGATGCGTAACTAATTATTTGCAACATAAAACTACAGAACAATTTATGAATTCTGTTAATTTATGAGGAAATCAATCTTCAACCCAAATTTAAGCGTCCTATGACGCTTTTTTCCTGCGGTGGCGCATGGCAAAGGTATTTGTTCTACAAGCAAAATACGTGCATATAGTAACAGTTATTGCTATTAACAGATGATTTTGAAATACATCACACACACACAAACATCACGCCTGTATTCCCAAATGGAGTAGGCAGAGGCAAACGTTACCGCTTCGTAGCCACTTTTAGCGATTATTATTTTGAAATACATACACGTCTATTTTGCTCGTATATGCTTTATACGGAATGGGTCCCTAGTGACGGATACCGTAATAGAGGCAGACCGAAGAGGAGATGGAGGGACGACTTAGATGCCTATAATGTGGGATGGCGGGAGCTCGCCTTTGATAGGCAGGAGTGGAGCAAGAGAGGAGAGGCCTTTGCCCAGCAGTGTGACACAAAAATAGGCTAATAAAAAAAATGCTTTATAAAAAAAATACTTAACAATATGCATTTCCTTTACAAGTGATATTAAGAACTAAGTTTAAAAAGCCCCTCCTACGGGCCGCCGCCGCTGCTGGCTTGGGGCAGTGATTTACATCGGCCGGCACTACCCGCCGAACTGGAATCATTGCTGCCCTCCACTAATTAATTCCGCCCCTCTTTTAATGTTCAAAAATCGCGGCGTCTAATTAGGTTTTAATTCGTTTTATTGCGTAATGGGAGTCGAGCGGCGCGCACGCAGCCGCGTTTTATGGGCCAGCCGATCAACTTTGTTCTTAATAGGTAACGCTAAGTTATTAGCTATTACTGAAATTTCAGCTAACCTATATAACGACTGGGTGTAGATTATAATAGTAAGAGAACAGCTGCGGCAGAGGCAGATACGCTATTCTGATGCCGGGGTAATGTTTCTTGCATCATTAGGGTTCCGTAGTCAAAATGGCAAAAAACGGAATCCTTTTAGTTTCGCCATGTCTGCCTGTCTGTCTGTCTGTAGAAAGCTGTAGTTTTGCACGGTATGTAGCAACTATGCAGACAAAATTGTAAAAAAAAAATTGGTACCTACCGTAGCCGTAAAGTGGGGGTGAATTTCTTTAAAATCATTCCGAGGTTACGAAGACAATTTTTCGATTCAATAATCTGTTTGCGAAATATTCAACTTTAAAGTACAAAGTATTAAAATCGAGCGTCCCCCCTCTAAAAACTTAACTGCTTATTGGTTTGAAAATTTTGAAAAAAATCATGATGGTAGTAAGTATATCAAACTTACAAGGAAAACTATAAAAAGTCGTAATTAAGCTCATATTATACATTTAATACAGGGGAGAGAGCGACACAAGACATTGCCTCAGACCACTAAAATTTTCATCATTATCATCATTATCCCATGTAAATACTAATTCTAGCATGTAAGTGTACTGTAATACTAACAAATTATGGGTTTTATGCCTGAAATAAATAAATAAATTAATTAATTAAAAAAATATATATATAAATTGTGTGCAACCGATTTCATCCTAACGTGATACCTAATCACAACACATCAGACTAAATAGAAATCCAACTTCAATCTAAAGAATAATGAGCTTTTTACAAATCTGGCTACAAACTGTACTAAAAAGACATCAGCTAGATACTTAAAGCTAAACGCTTAAGTCTAGGCAAATTTTATGTAGCCCTGTATTTAAATAACGCAATGAGACAAGATTTGAAGTCGTTAAATACGATTAGGTCGAGGTTGGAGGCGACAGGTTGGCAAAAAGCTGATAAAGCTGCGGCGGCGAAATGCGGCCTGACAGCTCCGGGAGCTGCGAAGCGAATAGACGCCTATTGCTTTTTTTTAGCTAGCTTATAATGTGTCCCACTGCAGGGCAAAAGCCTCCCCTATCTTATTCCACTCGTCTCTGCTCTTGGCCAGCTCTTGCCAATCTGACTGGAATCGGTCCAGGTCGTCCCGCCATCTCCGCCTATTGCTTACCTTGTCATTTTCTTTCTGTGTACCTGTTTCTTCTGATCGCTTACCATTTCTGATGTACCTAAAATAAAGAGTCATTTTACTTTATTGTAGACCCTTAAGTTAGATTAGGATGTTATGGTTTAGGCTGATATTGTAAAATGCCGCATCAACCCCGTCTCGGCTCCTTGCTGACGTCACAGCTCAGAGCCAAGACGATTTTTTCCAGTGATTGGTAATCGGCGAAGTCATTAGGCGGCGCTTTGTTTTTTATCGCGGGGTAATGGCGCGAGAAGAGTCGTTAGCCGCAAGCGGACAGCGGCCGCAGGTGAAGAGGTCATCTTCTTCAGGACTACTGTCTGGCGCTAAAACTTACTTTTTTGTGCATTTTTGGTATATATCTGTTCGCTCACTAGTGCTTCTCCATATTTTATTAATGTGGTTATGTTTTGGTGTAACTCATCTATGTGCAACATAAACGCATTCTCAGTCGCTGTCGGTATCTTCGGCCACGCTTTACCATGGTAGAGTCATTTTACGATGATCCTTTACAGTACATATACATAATAATAAAAAAAATCGGACAAATGCAATTGAGACACAATCTCTGAGGTTTTCGTACAAAATTTTAGGTGTGAATGTGTATGGAGAGTATAGCTTTATGATATTCATTAAAGAATAGTGTACTGTAATTGTTCGAGCTAGTGCGAAGCGCATAAAAAAGGTCTCGGTTTCAGCTTGGGCAAGAATGTTTTTTTATATTTATCCGGCTGTATCCTCCTCTACAGGTTACATTTGTCAACCGATCTAGGCTTCGCATCCATTCGAGCGGTAGACTACCAATAAGATTTAAGTCTCCTATCCTCGCGCAGACCTGAATTTGGTAAATTTTCTCGCAAATTTGCTTACCTACTCGTAAATAACCCTTACAGCTCTAATAGATGAACAAACTTGGTTGTAAGTAGATTGATGTATGTGAGCCTTTTATCGTACAAAAATAAAAGAAGTTTTGCCAAAATGGCAAAACCGGAACCCTTATAGTTTCGCCATGTCTGTCTGTCTGTCTATCTGTCCGTCCGCGGCTTTGCTCAGGGACTATTAATGCTAGAAAGCTGTAATTTTGCACGGATATATATGTAAACTATGCCGACAAAATGGTACAATAAAAAATTTTTTAAAAAAATCTTAGGGTACCTCCCAGAGACGTAAAGTGGGGGTGATATTTTTTTCTCATCCAATCCTATTGTGTGGGGTATCGTTGGATAGGTCTTTTAAAACCATTGGGGGTTTGCTAAGACGATTTTTCGATCCAGTGATACTTTTGCGAAATATTGAACTTTAAAGTGCAAATATTTATTAAAATCGAGCCCCCCCCCCTCTAAAATCTAAACCAGTTGGTGGGAAAAATTGAAAAAAACAGGATGATATTAAGTATATCAAAATTTCAAGGAAAACAATAACGGCTAAGTTTGCTTGAGAATTATTAGTAGTTTAAGAGTAAATAGCAGCCTAAGGTATAAAATATACCTAAACTTGGAAGATTCCGTATAAAATACGAAATCCTTAGAAAAATATATTTTTTTTCGTAATGGATACGGAACCCTATTTTGGGCGTGTCCGATATGCCATTGGCCGGTTTTATAGGTATTAGCGCAACATCGAATGGTCACCAGCAGTATGATACTTAGATAAATAAGTATAGCTTAGAGATACAGCTTTATTTCCCAGAATGCTGTGCAGCCAAGCTGAGCATTTAATTAAATACAGATATTATTTATATTATATCTGTATAATATGTGTATCTTATTTCCATTACGAACCGGAAGACGAAGCGTTGGCAGGCCTCCCACCAGGTGGACTGACGACATCGTGAGAGATGCGGGAAACTTGCATCCACGCAAGTGGCGAGTTGTCATTCATTGTGGCGTTCTAAGGTGGAGGCCTTTGTCCAGCAGTGGACTTCTTCCGGCTGATGATGATGATGATTATTTATTTAAAAGTAGAAACAGCGCAGTGAAAGCTAACAGACGTAATGAATGAAGAAACAAACAACAACTCCGGAGAGCACAAAAAATTGCTCATTAAGCTTCGGTTTGTCGCAAAATAAATTCGTTAGGTACCGAGCAAGCAGATTAGCTCCCTCGATACCGGCTTAACTTCACAAATTAAATATACGTTTTTTCTTTGTGTTTATCAGAAAGTTGTGGTATTAGTACTGCAGTCATGCCCGCCGCTAACTAGTTATGTAAGGCTCGACGCACACGAGCCACTTTAATATTCGCCACTGGACGTCTACAATTAACGCTTCAACAATTTCACAACTCTCCGCCTTTGAGCTCGGCTCCGCGAAAAAATATTAAAAAAAGTATATCAGCTCGCGAAATAAGCAAACAGCGGCGTGGAGTGAGCGGAGAGGCGCCGTGCGACCCGATACGACTGCGAGCGCAGAAAGGGATCAGTTAGGCAATTGAAGAACGAACTACACCTACTTTTTACCTTGCTCCCCGTAAACACGTGTCAGACTGCTATGTCTGCTCTGTACGACTTATGGATACATGTTTTCTTAACAGTACACCCATTCTCCTTCTCTTCTACATATAAGTCTATGAGTATGTGTGTTTGTTACTCGTTCACACTAAAACGGCTGGAACAATTTGGGTGAAATTTGGTCTCTACATAGTTGGCTGTCTGAAATAAAACAGAGACCACTAACTTTTATTTCGATATTTTTATGCAATCGATGTAAAATCTCAACTATAAGTTTGAAGGCATGACTCAGGTATTCGTAATATAACGTAATTGAACATCACGTTTAATATTTGGGAATTTTGGTTAAATTTTGGAATATCAATTCGACTGACAGATCTAATGATCCTGCCGTGAGACAGCAGTGCTTGCACTGTTGTGTTTCCGCGTGGAGAGTAAGACAGCCGGTGAAATTACTGGCACTTGAGGTATCCCATTTTAGGCCTCTAGGTTGGCAACGCATCTGCAATACCCCTGGTGTTGCAGATGTTTATGGGCGGTGGTGATCTCTTACCATCAGGAGACCTACTTGCTCGTTTGCCATCCAGTCCAATAAAAAAATAAGATTTCGGGGATAAAAGCTAGTCTATAGTTCGACCTGGCAAAACTGTGAATAGTTTATGCAAATAACGTCCTGCAGTCGCATCGGGTGTGGCAGGGCCCGGCCGTGCGCACAAAGGGGCGCGGACGTCGCGTAATTAGATTAGTGCAGATCTCGATTCAATCAGCTCTCTTATCGAACTTCTTGGGATCTGCCCTCGGTGTTGTTTGACAACTTTCTCAACACAAGATATTTCTCACAAAGAGTTCTCAGCAAACTACTGAGAGTGAAATTTGATTTAAAATATTTCTACAAGCTTTTATTTAACGTATTGTCCAAGAACTAAAGTCATCTACATAGGCTTGAAGAATATACAAGTTGAAATAGCAATATTCAAATTCAAATTCTAATCATTTATTCAGTAAATAAGCCGCAATGGGCACTTTTACACGTCATTTTTTAAACTACCAGCGCTTTCGGATAGACCATCATTGCCAAGAAGAATGCGCTGCAAGAAACTTGGCAGAAAGACATTTTTTCATAATAAAATAATTACAAATAAAATACTTAAAAAGTACAGTATACAATTAAAGAAAAAAATACAAAATTAATAATAACAGTGAGGATACTCGAGGACTTTTCTCCCATGTAATAAAAGTATGTTTATAATATTATGTATATAATACTGTGCTAAATTTTGAACATTGGCAAGTGGCTTAAAATTTCCACAGTGTGACTGTACAACCATCAAAATGTAGAGTCAGACTAAATTGCCTTTTATATAACTTATTAGAACATAATTTTGAGGTATCGCATTATCGGTTTGTCTTTGTTTGTCGGAATTTGTTCGGTCGCTAAAGGGTCGTCTATTGCCATCGTCGCCGCGGGCTCCCGTCGATATCGCTCGTCTATCGCATGTCGTTTGTCGACAAACAACTTTGCAGGGAACGTGCGCTTAGATAGATAAGTCTATTACCTCAGTAGCTTAATCTCTGGTTCATAAATACGCTATAGATTATGGAATTCATAAAATGCTGATAGAAACGAGTTGCAGAACGCCTCGTTGGGGCCCACTAAATGTGTTTTGAAAAGTAATCATATTAATGAGATATTTTTTTTTAGTTTAGTAATTTCGGAGACAAGGCTAAGGGGGGATTAGTAAGTAATAAATTTCAAACTATTTATTTTAAAATACTAAAAAAAAAATTAAATTCTGACAAGCCCTTTCTTTTGATGTCACGCGATATGGTGTGCAATTTTCTATTTTCATTTTCTGATTAACTTTCTAAAGGTGATTGAAATTCTAACGGATTTTAATCAGAAAATGAAAATAGAAAGACCTGACGTAAATTATTTACGTAAGGTCTTTGGGCCCCGACATACAAATTATACCAACCAATTTACAAAAAAAATGTATTGATTAAATAATCAAAAGTGTGCTCGACATTGATGAGTCCCACAGTCCTTCACATTTGAATACTTTTTTATTTTAATTGTACGCTTATCATCTCAATCCACTTCAGTTCAGTTGCACCTCTTTTATCAAGTTTATACCCTCAAGGTCCTTACCGTGCAGTGTGAGCGGCTTTCCGCAACTACATAGTACAGCCCCGAGATGAGTTCTCGTCTCCCGACGCGTTATGTGCGCCGCGGGCTACAGAAGATTTGAAAATTTCGCTGTCACCGGTTTTTTCCAAATTGCCTGACTCAGATTATCTCGATCTAACTGGCCGTAAAGCTGCTCGTGCGTCGTGTGTTCTGATGTTCGATGTCAATAGCTTACCTCTATCGTTTAGAAGTTGATGGAAGATTCGTATCCGTAAATGTTGGTGGATTTGATTTGCCATGTACCCCTTAGGTAGGCACAGATGCCTGATGCTTTACGCAGTCCACGTTTTTTATTTCGTTTGTTTTTAAGAGTTTAAGATCCATGATCGAGTACCTGACATCACGAATCAAATGAATCAATCAATTGAATAAATTTTTGTGAGCTACTAGCTTTTACCCGCGGCTTCGCTCGCGCAGAATAGGTAGGTAGCTTAAACCCTTTTTGATCCCACAGGAACCATACTTACATTATTTCGGGATAACAAGTAGCCTATATATTCATCCAGGATATATATTACCTGTACCTATGCCAAATTTCATGCAAATCCGTTCAGTAGTTTTTACGTGAAAGAGTTCCTAACAAAAATGGAAACATCCATCCATACAAACCTTCACGTTTATAATACTCGTACGTTTATACGTTTGTACGTTTATAGTACCCGTAGCAAGATTAAAACAGGATTACCTTAAGCAAGCTGTAATTAGGTACTACCAATAGGACTTAATAAATGCTTTATGCTGTTAAACTACCTCGAAGTTGCGACCACATTGTGCAATGGCCGTGGTAAGAGTATGTGCAGTAGAGCTCTAAAACTTAATTGTGAGCAAAAATTTGATCAAAAATATCTGTACTTACAGGTTTCTACGCCGTTAACAATAAGAGTCGTGTTCAAATCTTTTTGGTCAAATTTTTGTTCACAAGTTTACGAACTCGACTGTACACGCTAAAGTGTAGGATATAAAGTTCGTTTAGCATTTTTTTTCGAACTAGTTACTCACACTAAACATGCCCCAAAACATTGTTATAATATAATTAGGAGGTAATATTAAGAACATAATTAATTCGTGATTAAGTTTACGGAAATGCATTAGGTAATTACGATTAATAATCGCGAGTTTTAAATATAATTAGTTGCTACGTAATTTCTTTGCCAACAAACTCAATTCGTTTACTTCAAATCAACTAAGATTCAAACTTTTTAGTTAATAATAGAATATTGAATTAAAGTTTAAAGTGAAACCAACAGTTAACACGTTTGTGTTTTGAATGTCCTCGGCACCGCATTACAAATTCAAGATAACCATAGCCTAAGGGTACGAGGCATAAATCAGAGGCACTCAAGAAACGTTATCTATAATTTGAGGGCAAATATCTCCAATGGATTATTATCTGTGGTGATATATCGGCGAAGTTTCCCTATTGGTCATTAGGATCTGCGTCCGCGCTGACCGCTGAGGCCGCGGCGGCCGCTTATCGCCGAGCGGCACGTACGTGTTTTACAAACTTCCGATGATGTATACCAAATGTATGTAAGACGTATCGGATACGTGACAGCTTTAGGCCTGTTACAGGCTACTGTTTTAGTTAGGCTTTAGGGTTAGTAGTTGAACTGTTTGATCACGGAATTTTCTGTGTACTCTTCTGTGGCCCGGCGAAAAACCAGTGCTGGTTTTCAACCACCGGCATGCTGAGCCAGAAACTTTTTAAGACAGCATGTTTATGTTTGTATTTTAAGTTGTTATTAATAAAAATGTTTTTCTTTCTTCCCGTGACGCCCCCGTGCAAACGACCCCACTAAGATAAGGATATACTCGTTATCATCATCATCATCATCCCAGCCTATATACGTCCCACTGCTGGGCACAGGCCTCCTCTCAGAACAAGAGGGCTTGGGCCGTAGTTCCCACGCGGGCCCAGTGCGGATTGGGAACTTCACACACAACATTGAATTGCTTCGCAGGTTTGTGCAGGTTTCCTCACGATGTTTTCCTTCACCGCAAAGCTCGTGGTAAATTTCAAATGTAACTCCGCACATGAATTTCGAAAAACTCAGAGGTGCGAGCCGGGGTTTGAACCCACGACCTGACTTGAACTGACCTGCTTGAGAGGCGATAGGTCAAACCACTAGGCCACCACGGCTTCTTAGCTTCGGCTTCAAGGATATACTCGTATACTGCACTATTTACTGTTTCTACCACGATTTTTCAAAACTTTTCTACAGTTTGAACTTCAATCACAACTTGCGTGGCTGAATGATTGCTCAGATGAGTCAGGTGCGTGACCCCCCGCGCAGCTGGCTGCAGGGACACTTATCAACTAAGTTATCATTAATTAGTTATTGTTCCAAGAACATGTCTACTTGGTTGGTTTGTTTATTTAAGCGTAACGCTTATGGTAAGATCTGAATCGTAAATTTAGCTTAGAAGAGCAATCCAGGAGTAAGTTACAACAAGTTACTATAAATTCCTTCAGGCTATTCATTAGCTAGAGATTTTGATTTGAGGGCTGGGTTTGACATTGGATATTGTTATACTATACATACCTACTCGTAGTTACTTGGGTAGAACGGACACTAAATAAGCGTGATACAAATACCAACCGTTAAATCAAAGCATTTGACGACACTTTTAACATCGGTAATGGTTATAGTAACTTGATCCAACTCACGCTAAAAGACACACACTCCTCCCTTTTTTGAAGTTAGTTGACATAGGTAATGGAATGTAAAGTACACTTGATAGAGTACCTATTTCTGTTCACTAAAATTTTCACGTTTAATCTAATTTGATTAATTATACTTCAATATAATAAAATTTGTTTTTTTCTTATTACTTTTTCTTCTATTTTTATGGTGCTGTAATCTATGTTGTCAGAAAAAGGAACATTATTTCTCAAGAAGCCACTTTTTAAAATTATGCTATAAAACAAATGTCACGCAAATCTAAATATGCTTCTGGTTTATCAGCAAGACTATTCTCCACGTGATTTTCCTCTTGATCGCTTCACGTTACGTCTGCATCGTACGACCTCCGTCCCTCCGTCGTATCGGCTTTATGTCCACGCACCTCCCTGCGGCGCAAATAAAACTTATCGCGTTTTTGTCTTACCTAGCTGATACACACAACCCCCAAACTTTACTCCTCCAACCGTCATCCTAACACAAAGGGATACGTATTGAATTTGAGTAACGCGACTGCAGTAGAATCTGGGAAAATTTTAAAGGCAAGGACACATAGACAGCGAAGATGATCTAAATTGGCGGATTCGGTTTTACGACGGTGCGCTCGAGGCTCCTGCCGGACACCTAAGGGACGCGTTTATTGACGAAGATTCACCTTGCCGATATCACGAGCGAGCGTCGTTCCGCGGCTCAAAGGAATATATCAAATAGTTTCCCAAACTCACAAGTTGCAAAATTGCAATCACAGATTCATACCTGATTCCTAAAAAAACACGAGCTCATACGGTAGATCCTTTTTGAGGGAAAATTACAATAATCGATATTTAATATAAACAATATATAAACAATACAATAAACAAATACCTACTTAAATCGATTAGATAAGGTAGTTTGGCTCAGTTGTAGTTACTGAAAAAACTTCCAAAGTATAAGAAATCAACAACGTCATCGCATCACTTTCAACCTTCTGCAATAGGAACGTTGAACAGACTGCCTTGAGATACAAATCACACAAGTAACAAATGTCCAATTTGCAAATATGATCATTCAAAGTCAGAAATAGTAACAAATTTTCGAGTCCTTAACCGCAGCGAGGGAACGACTAGCGTCACGGGGGGATTAATAAAAACTGGGCGTGCAGCGGTGCTACCCGCTGTACCCACAGTTTGAGTGATAAATTTACAGGAGATAATAACCAAATGGTGTGTTCTTGAGAAGATAAATGCGGGCATACGTCGGGGAAGGTGCCGCAGGTGGCGCCGCGGCCAGCGCAGGCTAATTGCCACTCTCACAATAATAAAATTAGGGTTAAGGAACCATTTGCACGAGCACAAAGGAGTAATTGCAATGGAAAGGTGGGTAAGCCGAGCGTGAACAATTATCGTGTGTGGCTAAATCGGTTTCGATTCTTGTTTTATTGATCACTTTTAGGGAAGCGTTGAATGTTACTTTCCTTCAATTAACCTCCTTTCGAGTTGGCGGGTTAACAAGGCCGTTTTGTCGGCGGTAATGTAAAGCACGTGTAAGCGTCTCCGGTGTCCGGCCGCTCTAATTGTTGTTGATAATTTGTTGGCGACACGGCAAGGTGATATTTCAACGGCCCGCATTTAAATGCAAATGCTCAAAGTTTGCGCGGTGTGGCAGCTAGGTACCCACGCACATAATTTTACTCGGCTAACTTATAAATTACCGCGTGTCCCCTGCTGTGATTTGAATTTGAGATCAAACCTAAATTTTATAAGTGTTCTGCCGCTTCATGAATCCGTAATGGCGAAATCGGACTCGCAGCCCTCGTCTTGATTGGAACGAGAAACCTCGGATAGGTTTGTAACGTAGTTTATGTTGGTGGAAGCGGAGGTAGGGCCCTTAATAGCCATTGAAACTGAACAGAAACGTGAGTGGACAAATTGGAGCGGCCGGGTCGCGATAAGGGCCAAGGAAAGGGAAATGTCCATAAACAACAGGCGACTCGGTCCCAATTAATAAAGCAGCCAACACTGAAGTAGTGCAATTAATTCTGCGCCTTCGTAGATTTTAATAGTTCTCATAAATCAGAGCCGTGCGACCGGCGGCCGGCGGCGGCCGGTGGGTTAATCGGCGTTTAATATGCCGCCCGGCCGGACTCGGCCAACACTCGGGCTGCGCACCACGCCGGAGGATGAAGCGGCACGCGTGATCCGGAAACACTCTGTTTACTTCATTTTTTCCTTTTGCTTCTTCGTTATTTACACGAATGTGTTAACTTGGCGCCCAACATGGGACTCGCAATCGCCCTGATACATCTTAACATTCAATGGTCAACCGTAAAATGAAGTTACATCCAAGTTAGTTAACTCGACGAACGAAACTGCAACGACTAACCGGACGATTGTAATGTATTCAGTTACAGGAGTAGTTAGATCGCGGGCGACAGTTTTGGAATTCAATTCGTGCCAGACTTCGGTTCGCGTTAAGTGGTTATATCCCCTACAACAGTGGACAGGCGAGTGGACACTAAACGCGAGGTGGCCGAGGTGGCAGTGGTGGCGTAGCAGTTAGGGGGCGAGGGCGACACCTCGGGATATTGAATTTGCGGCGGCGAGCGCCCAATTGTTATCTGCCGCTGCAAGGTCGCCGGTGAATGGCCGGCCAGGTACTATTGCCCTTTCTTCCAGATTAGGGTTGCTACCAAGTTTGAGTAACACTGTAACTGGCTTCATTTCATTGCGGTGAGATTTGCGCTGCAAAAGGCGATTACTTTGCTTATAATATCATGTGATTGAAAGCTATTTTTCACTGGTTGTTTGTATTTAGTCTGTCTCTCATGAGCTAACTAACTAACTAGCTAGAGCAACTAGCAAAGCAACCTGAGATACGTATGCATAGGAAAAATTCGTGTCTAGATTCCTGTCCAGCGGTGGTGTAGGGGTTATAGCACGCAGCACGGATTGCTGAGGACCTGGGTTCGATTCCCAGCGCTGGTCTCTCATTCTGGTTTTTCTGTGCATCCATGGCTCAGTTTGTATTTTTTCTAACTAACTAAGTTCAATCAGGTCAGTTGGTTGGACTACGGTTAGATGTTTTCATAATAGTCAAGCAGACACAAACCACTTTACTAAGGAACGACAAGTGGCCTATTGACTAAGGCTAGGGCGGCCGCAATCACCAATACCAAGTGCGACACCAATACCAAGTGTAGACAAGGTTAGTCTCAGGTCATTGAATGTCCTCACCAAAGGCCTCCCAACTCTCCGTTGTCCGATGTGTGATAGGATGAGCCTACTTTTCAAAGGATAATAACGGCAACGGTAAATCGTCAAACAGGCGGAAACTTAAGGGTATGGACACGTCTCTCATATTGTCACATGGCCAGCCCTGAAGGCGGCAAACAGCGGTCATTGTTCAATTTATTTCTTGCGTCTACGGGTCGCAGTTATCGTGATTGAATTAAGCAGCCGAGGTGCGCCCGCGCGGCTGTGATTTAGGGCCGAGGTGCGCCGTCCAGCCAAAAAGGGAATTCGGAATTTTAATCGTGGGAACGGTCCGCTGCCGCCGTCCTCGCCCGCTCCAGTTTATTTAAGGTTAATTTCGACGAGTTGATTCCAGCGGTCAGCTTTAGTTTGTGATCTGTTCGATTGAGGTTAACCTTTACGGTAGTTCCGCTTCAACTTTGACTAATGAAAACGACCGGGATTTAATCAGTCCCGCGTAGTCACGAACAGTCCATTTTCAACAAATACGACGTGTTGAATTAATTCAACGGCCATTAGAAATAATAATTATTGTCCAAAGGTAAACCGTAGCAGGCAAGTGTCGTAGTCACGTAGCGCGTAGCCTCGTAGCGGCGTAGCGGCCGTAGCCCGTAGCGCCGCACGTGCTACGGAGGCTGTTAATTGAATCGCACCGGCCGCCACAAGGTGCTCGCCTCACTAGCGGCTTGGCCACGACTGTGCGTGACTGGCAGCAAGGCCCATTTTCTCTGTTCATTGCGCGGCCGAGATGCTCACCACACAATGGCTACCTGGCTGTACACGCAATGAACAGAGAAAAACTCACCGCACCCCGCCATCGCGCGCATTCGTGACCCAGCTCTAGCGGCGGTCGCAAAGGCTGCAGCCCGCGGAGCTGACCCTTGTCATCTCCGCTATCAGAATTAATGTATTTAATTCAGTGCGCTGCTGAGGTCGCCATTTATATTCAAAGAAAATAAAGTACAAGGAAAATTATGCATGTGTTTTCACTTGATTATTTTTCCCGCGCAGTCTAAGCCGGAGTTACGATCGGCACGCAATATACATCAGCAAAACTTAATAAACTTTTGTTGCTCGGGAAAGACATCGACATAATCTCTTCATTTTCATTCCGGGCTTGATTTTATAGAGAACGATCGCTAAGCACGTACAGATAATCCATAATTTATTACAATAACTAGCAACATTGGGAGCGCATTAGCATACAATATCAATAGAGCTAGCGGCCGACATAAAAGTGAAGCATCCAATCCGGCCCACGTCGATGCGGCGTTACATCAAATTATTCCATTCCATTTTAGACGAAATGTATACAGAGCAAACATGAAAAGAGAACAAAATTAAGCATTACGAGCGCTCGCAAGTCAGGCGCGCGGGCGGGTGGAGACTTGGAGAGCCTCCGATACAAGCACGACACTAGAACGAAACGTCTCCCCAGTCCCCAGCAATTCAGCGCCTCCAGTGAAAAGAAGAATGAGATCAGTTACTTCCTTTTTTCTTTACTGCAGCATTAGATTTGGCGTGTCCAGTAACACAATTTATTATTTTGAAAACTAATTAATTTTTTCATTGCGTAATTAACGCCACAAACCAAATAACGACAAAAATTGAGTTTGGTTTCCCTTTCGTTAGACTACTACAATAAAATATTCTATTATCAAGGAACTACCATTTGAAAAACTAACAAGATTCCACTAACTACCTATTTACTCGAACAGCTTCCGTTTTTATTTTACGTTACCTAATAGATAATACAGCTACGTAAAAAGATTGTAATAGAATCGAAACTAAACGGCTTCTGGGGATTAAACCAGAATAAATACTCTCAATCTTAAGGCGTCAACTGTTGGATACAGAACTCATAGAGCTTCAGTTACTTCAGTAAAAAAGGTAAGAACTCAGTGCTCTCCTTGTTAATAAAAAACTTGTAATCTTGGAATGGCAACAGCCATCCCGTGACTTGCGCCCTCCCCCCGGCGTCCTGCGCGGGGGCGGGGGGACATCAATAATCCTCCTTGTTATTCTTATGCAAATGGCCGCGGCACGATAATAAGTGGAACGCGAATCACCAGACGCTGTACAGATTGGAACGATTCGCGCGCGACACACGGGACGGTTTCCAGAGAAGCTTGCAGTTTTTTTTACATTTGTTGAAAAAAAATGGTTGGTACTTGTAATCAGTTTTACAGTACAGCGCAGCGTAGGACGTCCACCATGATAAATAAATAAATATCATGGGACACTTGACACCAATTGACCTAGTCCCAATTAAGCAAAGCTTGTTAATATGGATACTAGGCAACGGATAAAACCAATCATAATCGGGATCCGACCCTGACATGATCAATGTGGGCATAACAAGTGGGATTCGGGCAGAGAATAAAACTATTTTGACGAACTAACAAAAGTCCACTAAAGGTCAAGATAAAACCAAAACAATAATATACGACACTCGTTCACTGAAATGTTAGAAATGCAACTATCACAACGATTCACAGTAACTTAAGGAAAAGCCTAGTTAATAATAAAGAAACTCTTAACAGTTCCTGAGACTGTCAACTCGGGCCAGACTTCTTTTATAAACTGGCAATTGACGATCGCTTTTCCCGCGTCCAGGTCTCAGGCTCTAAAATCTAAACCGGTGGGTGGAAAAAATTCAGGATGATAGTAAGTATATCAAACTTTCAAGGAAAACTATAACGGCCAAGTTTGCTTCAGAATTATTAGTAGTTTAGGAGTAAATAGCAGCCTAAGTTATAAAATATACCAAAACTTGGAAAATTACGTATAAAATACGAAATCCTTAGAAAAATATTACTTAATTTTTTCGTAATGGCTACAGAACCCTATTTCAGGCGTGTCCGACACGCTCTTGGCTGGTTTTTTATTTTTAGTAGCGTTCCGTACTATGGTTTCGTATTATATACTGCCTACCTCTTAGTCGGAAAAAATATTTGTCAAATTGAATGAATTTGCAACTAAACTTATTTAGTTCATTCATATAAATCCTAATAAAATCATATTTAAGGTTTAATAACATTTATAATAATTTATACGTTTATTGCTTAACATTTTTAATGGCCCAAAGATGAGGCTTTTTGCAGTAGGTATTAAAAAATATGACATATTTTACAAGTAAGTAGTTTTAAGTTCAAATTACAATGCATGTTATGAGTATGAGATTTGTATCGTACCTACTGGACACTTTGTCGTTCCGAAATCAAAACCTCTCACTTGCCGGAGACTTTTGATCATTGTCTGGCATTCTTAACTTCTTAGTGATTTTTTAAAGATGTAATGGCGACTGTACGTATCATTTTGAGTAAAGGCTTCTAAATGTGATTATGACATTTTTTTCTTAATAATCGTACTATTTATATATTTTTATATTTTTTGTTTTGTAAATGGATAAGTATATGTTATTTTATTCTAACCTATGTTCTTGCTGCTGAGGTGAAAAGTTGTATGTGTCACACGAGACCAAAGTTTTTTTGCATCTCGTGTGTTTGAATTCCTCACTGCTCTCAGGATTCTAATCATACTGAGTTAAAATCACGAGCGTGGCGAGTGATTCAATTATAGATTCCTTCGCTTGCTCGGGATTCAAATTCAACCCTCGCACCAAGAAACAACTTTTCTCTCTTGACGCACAAATAACTATTATCAAATGTAAAACCTGCCAGGGCCAGGAGCCAGGATACGCGCAGTTGGCGAGCGTTTACTAAAGAAAATGATAGTTTTGCGTAAAATCTGAAACTCACACGGTTTGTTACTAACCACAAGAAACTAAGCAGACATCTTGAATGTTATGTCAGTTTGTATTGTATTGTATTGTATTCTAAAGGACTGTTTCACCATCTATTGATTAGTGTTAACTGGCGGTTAGGTGTGATGCCGTCTCGATTTGTTTTGTTCGAATAGACGGAGACGGCATCACATTTAACCGTCGGTTAACGCTAATCAATGGATGGTGAAACAGCCCCTAAAACTCTTTATTTTACATAAAAACACATTAAAATAACAGAACACAGGATAATAAGAAGTACGAGTACAAAGGCGAACTTATCCCTTAATGTGTGTTTGATGTGAGCTTCAAGTTTTCAAATAAAAAAAGCACCCAGTGTGTTGTCGGTGCTGAGAGCAGTCTCCTTGTAATATACGAGTGTAGTGATTCAGCTTAATCAGTGACGTCACGCGTATCGCGCGACCTATGCCTGTGCTACCAAACAACAGAAAACTGACGTCAAATTGGACGTGTTTTTGGTCAGTCAAAGTCAATGTCAAAAAAACTCTACCACCGGAAAACTCAACGAGGTAGGTATATATTTTTTTAAACAGATTTACAATATTATTATTAAATTCTATCTATACATCAAGTATGTATTTAACACAACTTCATTTTTAGCACAGTAGATTCGCTATTTGAAGTAAGGGATCGCCAATGCGGATCGGACTTAAGTATTTCCAAGTAAGTCCACGATATAATCATTAATTTTATAATACGCCTTAGATATTAATGTCTCCTTGATATTAGGTTTGAATTTTGTATCCGTTTCCTTAGTTATATTTTTTGGAATTTTACTATAAAAACGTATGCAATTTCCCAGAAACGTCTTTTTGGTTTTAGCCAGTCTGTAAGATGGAACTTTAAGCTTCCCTGTGTTTCTAGTACCTAGCCTTTGGCTTATCGACGTTAGTGGGAAAATCACATATTATGTTCTTCCTAACATACACGATTATTTCAAAAACACAAACAGGATACCTATTTCCTTAAAATAAGATCTTAAAGATTCACGCCTCTTCAAATTATAAATTGCTCTAATTGCTCTCTTTTGTAAGATAAAATTGACTCAATGTCTGCAGCAGATCCCCATAAAATAAGGCCGTAAGTCTTGTTCTTGGTCAGTATAGTTCAGTCTTAGGAAGAAAACTAAAGTCAATTTCAATAATCTGAAAATCTTGTGGACATTTATAGCCCAAACATGTGGACACAGGGTTATGGTTGCCTTTTGACGTGATTTATTATTTTGAATTTCTATGTATAAATAAATAAATAAATATCACGGGACAATTCACACCAATTGACCTAGTCCCAAAGTAAGCTTAGCAAAGCTTGTGTTATGGGTACTAAGCAACGGATAAATATAATTATATAGATAGATACATACTTAAATACATAGTACACACCCAAGACCCGAGAACAAACATACGTATTTTTCATACAAATATCTGCCCCGACACGGGAATCGAACCCGGGACCTCAAGCTTCGTAGTCAGGTTCTCTAACCACTAGGCCATCTGGTCGTCAAAATGTGTATGTATTCTCATATGAAACAAAATAATATGGAATAAAATCCTTGAGGATAATTTTCGTTATAGAATTATTAAATTTTGAAAGACGTAAGACACACGGCACAGGAAAAGAGAAAAAATCTAAAATAAGTTGCAGAAAAGAAACAACTTTGTTAATGAACTAAAAGAATTTCCTTGCTCACCCGCGACCTTACGACAGCTAAGCTTATACAAAATATGCGTGTTCATGCAGTTCCTCCACCTCCACACTGTAAGAACACACACAAATCACACAAACCCATCTATCACCACCACCACACTACACTGACGCGTTTTGAACTCAACCAGAGCTCATCTTCAGAGTGACACAACCATACACCATGCTACCAGTTGTTAGGCTCAAAACAACTCTAACAACTGGCAAAACAAGTCTATTCATACTTGGCCTCTTTTTAGGGTTCCGTAGACAAAACGGCAAAAACTGAACCCTTATAGTTTCGTCATATCAGTGCTAAAAAATTGTAATTTATCATTTACAAAAAAAAAACAAATTTTTTATTACAGTCGAGCGTCCCTTTCCCCCCCCCCCCTCGTCTAAAATTATTAGAAAGAAAGAAAAGAAGAAAGAAAATAACTTATTTATAACAGCAATGACACATAATTAGTTAAAATAACAATAAGAAATGTATTAGGTATAAAATGTACCTACCTAAACTTGGAAGAATATTACTAGATTTTTTTCGTAACGTGTCCGACACGCTCTTGGCCGGTTTTTAACCCTAAAAATACAACGATTGCTTCAAAAAAACTTTCTGATTACGAAATATCTTGGTAAGTACATAAAAGCTAAAAAATATGTAATAAGTACATACGAGTAATTGAGGTTTTAGATTTCAGATAAACATGTTTCAGGCCCTATACTAGGTACTTACGAAGTGCAAAATTCGAACTTCGTATCTTGCCGTCCTGCTGACGCTTATATTAATTAACACGAGAGTGAGAGGGACGGTACGATACGAAGCTCGACCTACTAATTTCGTAGTAGCCCCCCAGACCTTCATTGACAAAATTAACGCGATGTTAGCTTAATTTTACACTTAGATCGTAAGTACGACTTATTATACTGAGAAGTAAGTATAAGTGTTATAAAAGCAATAATAATCATCTTGTTAGTCTGATAAGAAAAACGTTCAAATAAGAACGTAACATCAAATAGATACGCATTTGTCCGTTTGACTTGCCATTAACAATAACAAAGTAATAACTGGAAATAAAGCGCTTACCTACTTGTTTGGACACACTCGACAATTGTTTACCGTTATCGTGTAGGTGGAAGGAAATGGCGCGGTGCGGGGCGGAGGGGGGAGGGGCGGGGGCTATCAGTGCGCAGGAGTCGACTGGCCAGCGCGCGCCATGACACCGGACACGACACGTGTTAGCAGCGGAATGTCTCAGTGCAGTGCGTCACTATGATTCTGCAAGGTGGCACTTTAGGTACATTATGCATCGGATGATGTAAAGAACCTCGATAAAGATAGCTTTTTCATCTCGGAATATAGGTAATACTAGCTGTGTCCGCGGCTTCGTCTGCATGGACTTAGATTTATTTCAACCGGTTATTGTTTTGACTGCGAAAATCAGTACCTGTACACACCTAGGTACTGATTTCTGCTGTTTACAAGGGATACTCGTACCTGGCATCAAAATGGAACCTATCTACTTTTACTGACACACAGACACGGACAGACAGACAAATAAACAAACACAATACAACGGATAAACGTAATGTACAAAGACGAACTTATCCCTTTAAGGAATCAACCAGTCAACCTTTCAATGTCACTTATACGGGTTGACTTATCAAATATTATTAGGTAGGTACTTATGGTAACAGGGCAACGGCCGCCAACGGGGCGAACAGCCAATTTTTATTCTGATCGACTATAATAAATGAATTAGTTAGTACTCTGGACAGCTCAGTTTTAAGGATTTTTAACTAAACCAGTATTTAATGAAACGAAATATCTGGCAAGTTTTTATTTAACAACTATAAAGTAAGTATATTAGAAATTATAGAGTTTTGAAGCACCATACGTGAATGGCACCGGCAATTTGTACTTGGTCCGATAAACCAGATACACTTACACTGACCAACACACAAACACACACACACACACCACACACACACACACACACACACGAGCCGAACATGAATGATTGCCTGCTCTGCCGATAAGGTTTACAACCTTGCGCGAGGTATTTTCGTTCATACATTTACCTTGTTTGTGTTTTAAAATATTTCAGTTAAGTTTAAGAAAATGTTATCGTAATATTTAACTAATACGTATCTGTAAGGATTACCTATATAAAAAAGA